>NC_079444.1:36296047-36416047 GCF_903798145.1 Danio aesculapii
ATAACTGATTAACCGTTAATCAAAAGGGTGCATTTGTAACTGATTAATGGTATCAGTCAAATGATTAAAAAATATTATTCTATATATTTTACAAGCTTGGCTGCATCAGGGGCCGATCACAACGACTGCGCTTTTTTGCCTTGAGGGGGGCATCTTTTGAATGGTTTACAAGCGGCAGCGAGTGTTTTGCGGCACCCTGCGTGCCTTGTGTTTTTGCCATTGCGCGCTGTGTGCTTGCAGTTGATAAAACTCAACTCTGAGCGGAAAAAGCGTGTTACGTCAGTCGCATCTTTTTCATTCTTTCATCAAATAACAGCAAAGGCAGTGTTTCCGTTGATTAAATGCATATTTTCTGTGGCGCAATCGATTTGAGGTAGTCTGCTATTTTTATTTGACGGAAGAAAAAAACATATGATTGGAAAGACAGCCTACGCCTGTTCTTAAAAAGCATGCAGTCAGTGTTTTCGTTTTGTAATCTTAACTTGTCATTTAAGTGAAAATATCTACGGCAGATGCGTGACGATGTTCTGTTGTTCTGAATGCTGCTGTTCGCATGTTAAAATAAACCAGTATTTTAAAATGTAATATTTAATGTGTCACACAAAATAGACACGTCATTTTTTTTTAATTAAATAATAATTTAATATTAATCTGACCAGTTAACGGTTAATATTCAGTTAACGAGCAGCGGTTGTCGGTTGGCAAAATCAACCGAAATGAGCCTCCCTAGTCCTGTCTCTATGGATTTGGTAAGTGTGTGATCAGTGTTCTTTGTTTATGTTTATTCAGAGGCAAAGTTAGTATCATCAGCAGTACTCTCTCAGTTTTTAAAGACATACCTTGGTCAAAATGATTTAGTTACTAAGTTTACAGTAATATCACTACAATATTATGGACTGAAAGATCCGCTATAAATGCTGCTCTCCGAATGTAAACGTATAAACATCTTAATCAAACTATTACCGTCTTGTAGGATTTTCGTCGTGTATGATTTTCTCCTCATTTTGTGACAGGATAGTTTAAACACACATGGCTATTTGACACTATTCTCTGCACCTACCGAGTCTTTGCATCTACTGAACAGATGTGCTGAAAACTCAATGACGTCACTTTGTATCAGCGGGTACACACAGCCAATCTCCACACTGGAATTTACACAATGATCTCATCGCCGTGACGTAGCTTCAAAATTTCTTTTCAAACCAGTGGAACAAATTTGCTCCAAACAACGCAAAAAGAACCGATTTTCACTTGTTAGCTAAATCCTAGTGTCCTAACAATGTTTTTAGCAGCGTGGGACATATATATGACTGTCGACATCTCAAACTACTAATACTAATTATGACTGTCGACATTTTAAAAAATGTGTTTCTGTGTTTCATGACTCTTTAAGTAAACACTCACAGTTTGGCATTGTCTCTAGCTCCTCTTCGTGAACTTTTATATTTAAGAGTGTAATGCAGTTCAATCCTTATATTATTTAGTGTGATTACCTATGAAACTCCCCCTTTTAGGCCTTGATCCTAATTGTGCCATTTTGGTGTCGCTTTAAATTCAAATGAGATCGTGCTCTTTTCAAAAGAGGGCGGAGCTACAGATGCCTATGTGTCAGCATAGTGGCAGATTCAAAAACAGGACTAACATTCTATTAGAGCTTAGATCGGGCCCAAAAATGAAACTCGACCCTACCCGAGCCCATGCACATTGTGTCCGAGCTTGACCCGGTCCGACACATTAACTGTAATTATGAGCCCAAGCGCAATTTAAGACAGACTATTGGGACATATATATGACTGTCAACATCTCAAAAAATGTGTGTTGGTGTTTCATGACTCTTTAAGTAAATACTCACAGTTTGGCATTGTGTCTAGCTCCTCTTCGGGAACTTTTATGTTTAAGAGTGTAATGCAATTCAATCCTTATATTATTAAGTGTGCTCAACTATATTTGGAGGCCACTGTATAAACAAACACAAACAGAAATCAAACATATCCTTGGTTGGGCGTTGAACATCAGCCTCTACATCTTGGTCTCGCTGTCTGGCGGTTTCTCGTTCTCGTATTCGTTGTCCTGAGGGATCTTCTGGTACGGTTTCTTCAGCTCGTTCTCCTCCAGCACTGAGCTGCCCAGCTCCACATCCCCGCCCTGGAGCTCATCTTTGGACAGGAACTCAATGATTCCAGCTCCTATTGAATCTCCCAGCACATTAGTTGTAGTGCGCAGTCGATCCCTGGAAAAAAAAGAGGAAATGAAGAATTCAATTACTTGTTGTGTGTCAAATGCAAAGCTTTGTGGGATTGTAGTTCTTTCAGCCAAGCAACAAGATTTAAAATAAGTCTCTGATGTCTCTAGAGTGTGTATGTAAAGTTTCAACTCCAAATACCCCACAGATAATGTTTTAAAACTCTATGAAACTCCCCCTTTTAGGCCTTGATCCTAATTGTGCCATTTTGGTTATTGTCGCTTTAAATTCAAATGAGATTGTGCTCTTTTCAACATAGCAGATGCCTATGTGTTTTCTACAGATGCCTATGTGTCAGCATAGTGGCAGATTCAAAAACAGGACTAACATCCTATTAGAGCTTAGATAGGGCCCAAAAATAAAACCCGACCCTACCCAAGCCCGTGCACATTGTTTCTGAGCCAATTCTGAGTGGTTTGAACTACAGAAAGGAGTTTAGATTTATCTTAATGAATAATGTAACAAGGACGAAGCATGTAAACGGCATTGTTTGTTTATTCAGAATCGATCGTAACAAAAGAGGTCATTGAAGGCTGACTATCATCCTTTCTGCCATGGCAAGCCTGCTTGACATGTGTCTGTTCATCCTGTAAGACTTCATTTTTACACCTCTTTCACACCGCACGTGTGTGCAGCATGTGTTTTTTTCGGAGTCCATGTTAATGGATAAATATTAAGAGCTTCATACCGCATGCAGAAGCAACGCATCAGTGCTGAGCGTGAGCAGAGCTGAAGCAGCAGTGCCGCAATCATTTCGGCGCTGGGTCTACTTTTGCCACTGCGCATGCTCAATTAAAGTGACTGCATTAATAACAGTGGTGTAAAGTAACAAATTACAATTGCTCAAATTACTGTAATTGAGTAGTTTTTCTCAGAAATTGTAATTTACTGAGTAGTTTTATAAATGTGTACTTTTACTTTCCCTTTAGTACATTTCTAGTGCGGTACTTTTACTCCTCTACTTTCCTTCATCCTGTAGTCACAACTTTATTTTTTCTTGGCTATGGGGATTGGAAAAATCAGTCCTGTGATTCCTGTCCAAACAAATCACACATTATGTAGTAGGTAAATCGCATCATAATGAACTACCTCAAGACATTGTGTGCTTTATAACTGCAGCAAACTTTTTGGAAGCAATAAAAGTGTCCAAGAAGATGTCCAAAATCTTTACACGCATTGACCCAGGGCCTGTTTCAAAGCATGTCACTGATGAGAAGATGATAAATGTTTACTGTATGATGACTGAAATAGCCTTAAACATAAGATAAGACATCAACATGACGTCAGATTGACGTTGTACCTCAACGTCGTGGAGATGTTGCATTTTGTTTGGAAATGAAAATCAGGTTGACATCAGAACTCAACGTTAGGCCAACATCAATGTAAAACCTAAAATCAACCAAATATCAATGTCTAATGATGTTACAGCTTGACGTTGTGTGGATGTTATCAATATGACGTCTATCAGACATCTATTGGTTGCCATATCTGACGAATAAATGTCAGTATTTGATGTCAATATGAAGTTGGTTTAAGATGTTGGCTCGATATTGGGTTTTGGTCACTTTCTAACAACCTAAAATCAATTAAATATCAACGTCATTTTACGTCATTATTGGACAGCAAGAATTAGATGCTGAATAGACATTGAATTTTGGTCACCTGACCTCACGACCTAAATCTATCCTAATATTAACGTCTTATGACGTTGTTTGCCTGCTGGGCAATAACTAAATGCACTACAGAATATTACGTTTACACACATCCACAAATTACATGTAAATGCATCAGCTTTTCACAACTTTTTACAACTACTCTTGAGTACTTTTGAAAAAAATTCTTTTTACTCATACTTTGAGTAATATTTACAACAGATACTTTTACTCGCACTTCATTTTAGGCAAGTAATGGTACTTTAACTTAAGTATGATTTTCAGAGCTCTTTCCATCACTGATTAATATTGACCATTTTTATGCACTGTTTCCGCTCTACATAAGCACTTCGCGGCTTCAACTCTGCTTGCGCATGCGCTGTGTGCCGGAGTAGACGTTGCAGGAGTAAGAGCGTTGCTGCGTATGACACGTGTTTGCAATTGTGCTACTTCGTAGACCCACACGTGTTGCTTAGGCCAATTTTGCTAAAATATTTGTATTATATTTCTAATTATGGCATAACCTGCCACCCAATTAGGCTAATTAAGTTATGATTGAAAAAAAAGAACACAAATGCTTGATCGTGACCCGGCCCGAAAGTAGTGGCAGGAAATATCGTGGGCTGGGTCGGGCCAAGTGTGGGCTCGGGCTCGGGCAGAGAATCTAAACTCCTATGCTGATGAGATCGTCACTAGTGGGTGGGGCTTTCCCTCTCTGATGACACGTACAAAGGGAGAATGTCAATCAAAGTGTTTCTGCTGTTTTTATCAAGTGTGATTATAAACAATAAAATTAATAAATGTTTACCATTAGAAGCAGGTTATATGCACTGTTGCCACGTAACTGTTTTTAAACCCCTTTAAAAAATGATATTTGGATAATAGGCCTATTATTATAGATCAACAAAAAATAAAAATAACCCCATAATTTACTCACCCTCATTTCTACCTTCATTTGTTTTTCTTTACGCTGCAAAAATTTAATCCACTAACCTAGTTTAATCCACTAACCTAGAACAGTATTTGTATTTTCTTGCGGTTTTATTGGATATTAATATCCAAATGTTACAATTTTTGATCAAAATCTATATAAATTCAATTGGCATCATATGTGTGAGCTTCTTTGAAGGCATCTTGAGTAAACCAGCACCAGCAAAATGCCTGTGACCTCTTTTACAGACAACAGAAATTTGTTGAGCATGACCACATATATGCAGTGCCATATTGAAAGGTCAACAGGTAATTTACTGCAAAAAACAGCCTCTGATATAAAAAAAGCTTTCAATTGAAAAATATGATAATCGGCGGTTCATTCCATTGTGGCGACCTCTGAAATAGAGACTAAGCCAAAGGTATATGAATGAATTAATGAAAATCTGACAATCTTTCATTAGCTAATTCTGCCATTCATTTTGTGTTTATAGTTTTTTTTTAAATCATCAATGCTAAAATCTATTACAGATACATACACTGTAAAACCCAAAAAGTTAAGGTAACTCAAACCTTTGAGGAAACCAATTGCAACTAACCATTTATATTCTAAAACTAATCCAAATGAGTACTGTGAACTTACTCCAGTTGAGTAAACAAAGCAATTTGAGCACAGTAAAACCCAGCAAATGAAGAGAACTCAAACCAACTGAGTACTTTAAAACCCAATAAGTTAAGACAACTCAAACCGTTTGAGGAAACCGAATGCAACAAACCATTTGAGTTAAAAAACTAATCTATACGAGTACTGTGAACTTACTCCATTTAAGCTGAAGTAATGAGGTATTTCATTAACTCATTACCTCCAACACTGAGTTCAAAACTCTTTCAAATGAGTAGAATTAACTTTCAGTAAATGACTGCTGAGTTTTACAGTATATGCATACGTAATTAAATAACACTGATGAGGCATCTATGAATATAAGTCTATGATCTCTACAGATAGCTTTCATCACAGTTCAGATTGTATTTAGTTAGAAAAATATTATAGTATTTATCTGTAAACTTCACACAGAGACAGTAAATATCAGCTGTGCTCGATTGTCAAAAGTTTTCTACTTTCCTCTCAGTTTTCATCCTAGTTTAAAAAGAGGCTCTTTTAGCTGTGTAACTTGTGGGGATCTATCTGGAATGATTAATTTGGCCAACCTAATTACGTTTCTATGTTAAAACCAATTGAATTACATGAAATTCAGGAGAAAAAAATATGGAACAAGTCTCATGGGAACATATCAAAGTGTGTCACCTGGGTGGATGATGGAAAAAATGAAGGGAGTCCCAAATAAGAGGAAGGATGAAGTGCTAAACAGTCCATTTAGAAGACACTTTTTGTATTGCCTTATTTTGCTTAATACTAAAACAAATATGCATACTAAAATAAGCTCATTTTACATAAGTAGTTTGAACAAGCAGTAAAATAATTTTTATTGCATCTGCCAAACGCTAAAATGTAAATGTATAATTTTATAAACTCAAAAAAAGATTTTTCTACTTGTTCAAACTACTCATGTAAAATGAGTTAAAACACTCGACTGCTTTGTTTAGATTTTAGTAACTATAACTGACTTTTTATTCAGTTTGTGGCCTTCATCTTTTTTTTACTACAAAGATGCCATTCTTGCGCGTAAGTAACATAGTAAACAATGTAAACAACAGGTCTCTGGAAGAAACGGTGACATAAACAAATGAATAACTAAATGTGTTCTTTGGGATGTTGTTCCGAGGACTCTTACCTTTCAAAATAAACCGTGATTTACAGCAAGTGTGTGTCTTGTTATTACGATGATAAGTATGTACTCCATATCTAGTAAGTGTTTTCTGTACAACTTACACAAATTTAGCAAATACGCTCTTTATAAGCTTCCCATTGAAAAACAACAAGCTAGAATGGTTGCTTTAGGGTTGTAGCTTTAGACTAATGTATAGTTTGTTAAGATTACTTGTATTCTTTTTGATGTAATCTATTTGTAAACACTGACATGTGGAAAAACAGCGCCCCAGTGGCTCTACGTCCTGATGCTGGCTAAGAGGTTACATTGAATTGTACAACACAATTCTTAAGATTTTTTTGGGACAACTTAATTGTTTTATGTTCAAACCACTTAAATTTGTTAAGTTAACTTAAATGGTTTGTGTTGCATCAAAAAAACTTGCTTTTTATGATGTGAAAGTCTAATTTAGTACACAATTCATATCTATCTATCTATACACTACCTGACAAAAGTCGTGTCACCTAAGTTTTAGGAAAACTAAATAATAACTTGACTTGATCATTTGGTATCATAAATGGCTTATGTGAAAGGCAAAGGCCTCTAGATTACGCTTTTTTTACCAAAATAAAATATGACCATGCCTTGATTTTAAACTATTTAATTAGGACAGTAAGGTCTGACTTTGCTTAGACAAAAGTCTTGTCACTTAACAGACATAATGTACAGTATAGAAGATAAAGTCATGCTGCAGTGGAAACAGAATGAATATTGTGTCTGACTCCCATGAGCTTGGAGGACTGCGTCCATACATCTCTGCAATGACTCTAATCACTTATTAATAAAGTCATGTGGAATGGCAAAGATAGCGTTCTTGCAGGACTCCCAGAGTTCATTAAGATTCTTTGGATTCATCTTCAATGCCGCCTTCATTTTACCCCTGACATGCTCAATAAAGTTAATATCTGGTGACTGGGCGGGCCAATTCTTGAACGCCTTGACCTTCTTTGCTTTCAAGAACTTTGATGTGGAGGCTGAAGTATGAGAAGGAGCGCTATCCTGCTGAAGAATTTGCCCTCTCCTGTGGTTTGTAATGTAATGGGCAGCACAAATGTCTTGATACCTCAGGCTGTTGATGTTGTCATCCACTCTGCAGATCTCTCGCACGCCCCCATACTGAATGTAACCCCAAACCATGATTTTTCCTTCACTAAACTTGACTGATTTCTGTGAGAATCTTGGGTCCATGCAGGTTCCAATAGGTCAGCAGATGATTCATCAGAAAAATCGACCTTCTGCCACTTTTCCAAATGATCAACTAGAAGTCAAGTTATTATTTGTTACTCATAAAACGATAGACGACAAGACTTTTGTCAGGTAGTGTATGTAAATTTATGATATTTTAGGTATCATGTTGTCTACAAATTTACATCTACATATCTAAAAAAGGGCATATTGTCGTTAATTTATGCAACACTTCTAACATTATAAATAACATTTTTATTTTAAATTAGGTAAAAAAATATCGGTAGTTTACAGAATAAAAAAAACATTTTCCTCAAACAGCGTAATATAATATATAATCATGAAATAAAATAAAAAAAAATTAAATGAAGTACAGAAAATGTAAATTTTTTTTATTATTATATTTATTTTCATGATGTTTAATTGTATTCTAATAAATGTTAATAGATATAGACTGAGAGAAAGAGAGATGAAATCAAGATTCAGTATGAGGTCACTCACAAGAACCAATCAACTGCAATGATGAGGGTGATGTCATCGGTAGGGAGTCCGACTGAGGTCAGTACAATCACCATGGTGACCAGACCAGCCTGTGGAATTCCAGCCGCTCCGATACTTGCAGCAGTGGCCGTGATGCTGCGTTAATAATACACATATCAATTATTCAGTCAAATCAACAGTTCTTCATGTAAATGACTGCACAATATTCTTATTAATCACAATCTGATTTTTTTTATTTAGAGGCTGCCTGAAATGAGCGTCAGTATAATTTAGAAATTGAAATGCATGTTTAAAAAAGGTATATTTTTATTCTATAAAGAAAATGTATGAAAAAAATGCACAAAAGCACACACATCACTTTAAACGAGAGCAGAGCCAAACAGCAAAAAGTGCAAAAGTATATATTCTGACTGTCTGAATATATATAGACTGTCTGATGAAGAGCCAGTGTTGTCACAATCACCAATGATTCAGGCTTGTAGATCGCTGGGAATCACTCACTTTCACTTAGGACTACAAATCTGTCAACATATGGACTCCTGTCATGCAGCACACACTCACACCTGTTCCTGTTCCGCTGATTGCTAACACACAGCTGAAGCTGTTCAGAATTGATTACATGGACTTTTAAAGCAGTACAGACACACACACCAGTTGTTGAGTCTTGTTTAACTGTGTGTGACATTATGGCTTGATTTTGCTTTGCTTATTTACGTGTTCTTCTGCCTGCCTTTTGACCATCCACCTGTTTATTTACCACGACTCTGAATTGCCCGTATACATCTGTTTGTTCCTATCTTGACCATTGCTTGCCTGACCATTCTCATAATAAATCCTGCATTTGGATTTGCACATCCTCACCTTCACTGTCAGCATTCTCATCACATTACAGGTGTGCTTGAAACGTTACGCACCTTGTATCAGCCTTTTTAATTGATTAAATTGCCATTTCTGGAGCTTTGGCGTTGCCACCTTTTTGAATATATAAAGAAAATGTTTACAATTTGTTTCAGATTTAAAATATTTAATCTATAATAAATTTAAAAGATTGTAATTCAGAGCATTCGTGTTTTACTTTTTGTGAAGAAAACAACATATGGTCAAAATAATAAAAGGGATTTGATTTGTTGTGATTTAAAAATTTTAAACGTTAAACTCTTTCCAAAGCACACAGTTTGCAAAATTGAAATCGCAAATTATAGTTGATACTGGTATTTGGTTATAGCACAAATATCATATATGATCCATGATATATAAAAATATGATTAAAATAAGATTAATTATGTAACCCTAATTCATACATCAGCATTTTTTATTTTATTATTTTTAAATTTTTATTAATTGTATTTTATTTAATTAAATTTTATAAAAATAATTTAATTTAATTTTAACCTAATTTAGTTTTTATTTAATTAAATTAAATTTTAATTTAATTGAAATTTAATTTAACTTTTTATTTTGGTGAACTGAATAAACTAAATTGCCCGTAGTGTATGTGTGTGAATGAATGTGTATGGATGTTTCCCATTACTGGGTTGCAGCAGGAAGGGCATCCGCTGTGTAAAACATATGCTATATAAGTAGGTGGTTCATTCCACTGTGGCGACCCCTGATAAATAAAGGGACTAAGCCGAAGGAAAACTAATAAATAATTTGATTTGATTTTAAAATTACCCACCTAATAGTTATGATCTGCCCGAAATTCATTTCCATGTTGTTCACCTGGGCGATAAAGATAGCCGCCAGAGCTTCATACAGAGCGGTTCCATCCATGTTGATCGTGGCTCCAACAGGAAGAACAAATCGAGTCACACGTTTGTCCACCTTATTATTCTCCTCCAGGCATTTGAAGGTAATGGGAAGAGTGGCAGAGCTGGTGGATAATAATACAAAACTGTGAAATAGCTGCAAAATATTCTCATGTTGTCACAATACTTGGAATTTCTACACTGTAAGAAATTGGTGTAAAATTTGCACTATTACTGGCATCTTTGGTTTCCAGTAATACTGTAAAAGTTACAAGTGCACTGTAAATGAACAATTACAATTGTGCTATAGTTTTACAGCCCAATTCTAATTATAAATCGCGGCAGCTAGATAATTACAGTGCATCCGGAAAGTATTCATAGCGCTACACTATTTCCACATTTTTTAATGTTACAGCCTTATTCCAAAATGGATTAAATTAATTTATTTCCTCAAAATTCTAAACAAAATACCCCATAATGACAATGTGAAACAAGATTTTTTGAAATTGCTCCAAATTTATTAAAAATAAAAACCTGAAAAATCACATGTGCAGAGTTAGTAACTGAGTTAAATAATTATAAATGTAACTAATGATCGGGGAAAGTAACTATTAATAAGTAATAAGTGCTTGAGGTGGAGAAAGATGAAGTTTTATCTGCTTTGACTTTGTGGTTTTGTCTCCTCCTTTGGTAGCAGAGCTCACCTTTTCACCTGCGTAGCCACTAACTGATAAATGAGGTGCTTCATTAGATTAGAATTACTTGTCACTGACGCAGAGAGAATCTTTTTTTCCTGGGCATAAGTTGCACGATATATAAACCTTCTTGCCTTTCACCTCAACGAGGGAAAAGTAGTGCTTATGTTTCCAGTTTGCAAACGCTACCTTTGAACTTGTTGGATTTGCTATCGTTCTGACTCCTGGTCATTGGTGTGTGTGACTGACTATGCGTGTGTGAACACCCGCCCTACTCTGCCTCTGATTGGCAAACGATGGAAATGTACTCTATCTAAGCCAATCATCACATTCTCAGTTACACCACGTTCACAGACACACTAATCATCATTGGTTGGTTATGTGTCCCGCCCCAGCCCCGAACACACACACATACCCACCCCAGAGAAAGCTGCTCGCATGAAAATCGCTTCAGTGATCTCAATTATAGTAACGCGTATTCTATTGTCACTAACAGTAATGGCATTGTAATGGGGGAAACAGTAATTCATTTGATCACTTGTAACTGTAAAAAGGATCACTGTTAGTAACACAGTTTATTAATAGCGCCGTTTTTCCCATCACTGGCTGTAACATAACGATACTGTATCATTTCAAATATTTCAGTATCAATACATATGAAAATATGAATAATAGTGTGGCGTACCTGGACGAGGTGCCGAGAGCTGTGATGAGGGCCTGCAGCAAACCCGTGATGAAGATGAAGGGGTTTTTGCGTGTGATGACGAAATATAATGTGGGCAGAATGATAATGCCGTGTATCATGAGGCCGATGATCACCGTAACCGTATACATGCCCAGCTGCCCGCCCATCGCTGTGATGTCATCCATCTCCACGATTTTACCAGCAATCAGGAAGAGGATACCAATAGGTGCGTACCTGAGGATATGACATAATGTTTAAACACACTGCATGATTTATGTACAGTTGAAGTCAGAATTATTCGCCCTCCTGTGAATTTCTTTTTCAAACTTTTCACAGTATTTGCTATAATATTGTTTCCTCTGGAGAAAGTCTTATTTGTTTTATTTCGGCTAGAATAAAAGCAGTTTTTAATTAAAAAAAAATAATAATTTTAAGGTCAAAATTATTTAGCCCCTCAAGCAATATATTTTTTCTGATTGTCTACAGAACAAACCAAGGGTGTAGAATTAGCATGACCGGAGGGGACTTGTCCCCACCAATATCCACCAAATAACGAAATGTTCCCACCAACAATTTAATTGCCTCCTAAATAAAATAATGCTTTGTTGAAACTCTTCAGTCAGGCTTACAGGGCAGGACTCGCGTGAGAAATGGACATCAGCAGCTATATTTCAAAGAAAAGTGTCAGTCACTTGAAGTCAAGTTCGCTACAAGTCCACCATAATAGTATCCAGGGATGTGCAATTAATAAAAAAATTGTTAAATTTGTTAATGAAAAAACAACAATCGAGATAAAAAATGTTGATTGTGTCATATGCCTCCCCTTTCCAGAAGTATGCATTCATTCCTTGTCAAAGTAAAATCATCCAAATTTACTTTTGCACCATAAGACATGCTTGATTTAATGTTGTTTTTATTGCTAATTGTAATTTATTTATTTATTCATTATTATTATTTTAAGCGGGAAATTGAACATGTGTTGTACTGTTTACATGCTCAGAAAAGGAACAGAACATGGACATGTAAAACCATCTTTTAACTTAAGGTGCTGCTGGACTTTTCCTAAGTCCTCCCCATGCTCTTGATAATAAAAAATGTAAATTATTTACTACCTCAGACCGACTTATTGAGCACGTTGAGGACTTGGGAAAAGTCCAACAATTCATAAATGTTTACTTGCAAAAATGTGTTCAGATTATGCACAAATAAGCTCTCAGTAATCAAAAGTCTTTATTAAACTACCTTTTTTTGTCAGACATTTCTTTAACTTTACAGTTTAATATGAAGATACATTTAAATCTTACAATTTGGGTGTGGGGGTTGGTGTCAAATTAGGTCCCCACCAATATCAAAAGCAAATCTACGCCCTTGGAAAAAACCATCCTTATACAATGACTTGCCTAATTATCTTAACTTGCTCAATTAACCTAGTTAAGTCTTTAAATGTCACTTCAAGCTGAATACTAGTATCTTGAAAAATATCCAGTAAAATATAGTAAATCCAGTAAAATAAAGAAATCCGTTTCTAGAAATTAGTTATTAAAACTATTATGATTAGAAATCTGTATGAAACTGAGGCACCCAGAAACATCACTTGTTAATAAGATTTCCTAAAATGTCACTGAGCTACTCGTGTAGATGGAAAAAAAGGGTCAGGAAAAAGGGTCACTCAAAATGAGAGCATTTCTGCCCAGACAATGAGAAAATCAGTCTAATTTTGCAATAAATTTTGCTGAGGCTTTTGTGCGTGATGAATTTGATTAATATATTTTTCTTTAAGGCGGACATGGTGGCTCCTCAGTTAGCACTGTCGCCTCACAGCAAGGAGGTCGCTGGTTCAAGTCCCGACTGGGTCAGTTGGCATTTCTGTGTGGAGTTTGCATGTTCTCCCCGTGTTGACGTGGGTTTCCTCCGGGTGCTCCGGTTTCCCCCATAATCTGCAGACATGCACTCTAGGTGAATTGGGTAAGCTAAATTGTCCATAGTGTATCAGTGTGAATGAGTACTTATGGGTGTTTCCCAGTACTGGGTTGCAGCTGGAAGGGCATCCGCTGTGTAAAACATATGCTGGATAAGTTCATTCCGCTGTGGCGACCCCTGATGAATAAAGGTGACTAAGCTGAAGGAAAATTTATGAATAATATAATATAATATATTATAAATAATATAATATAATATAATATTACATAATATAATTTAATATTACATAATATTACATAACATAACATAACATAATATAATATATTACATAACATAACATAACATAACATAACATAACATAACATAACATAACATAACATAACATAACTTAATATAATATAATATAATATAATATAATATAATATAATATAATATAATATAATATAATATAATATAATAATAATCTTAATATATAAAGATTAGAAAAATATGTTTTGATTTTAGTTCATCTTTACTTGCCTTTTATAAGTATTAGTTTATTAATACAAACCCCAACAATTTAAAATATAATTTAAAATTTAACATTATATTATATTATATTATATTATATTATATTATATTTTATTTTATTGTATTATATTATATTATATTATATTATATTATATTATATTATATTATATTATATTATATTATATTATATTATATTATATTATATTATATTATATTATATTATATTATATTATATTAAAATGTTGGGGTTTGTATTAATATACTAATACAAGCAATTTAATACAAACATTAAATTCTATTGTATTATAACAATAATTTCTCATTTAAGATTAGATTAAATTAAAGAAGAACTGTAAGATTAAATTTCTTTTTATTAAAAAAGCATCTTAGCATGAACTAAATCAAATGCTGTTGTTTAAGAAGCTTGTTCAGATGTTATGTGCAATATTGTCATTTATTGTAAGCTCATAATAAAAAAAAAATCTGCCGGAGGCTACATTAACACAGCTTCTAAACTAGTTTATGATTCCGCCACGGTTTCCTCCTGTTTGTGTGTCTGGAATCAGTCACTCACCACATAATAATAGCAACAAGTCGCATGATGGCCTCATTGAGGGAGTCGAAGAAATCTCGGAGAGCCTGTCCCTGTTCCTTCATGTTCCCGATTATTAGGCCGAAACACATTGAAAACACCACCAGGCCGAGGGCGTTGACGCCGTTGGTGGTGCCCGACAGAGGAATCACCTCCTCCTGAGCGATCTCCTGCGTGGCGTTCGTCAGATTGAAGATCGAATCGTTTACAATCATCTTCACGTGGATGATCCTCTTGCCATACTGAGTCTTAAACTACAGGATGAAGAAGAAAAATGAGCATAATCGATGATTGATCAACTGTCAATAATACTTCAAAAATCGATACACCAAATTACACCAATACACCAAACTTGTGAGAGAACGGATTAATGTGAATAATGGGACATGGAAACACACTTGCCAAAATAAACTCTGATGTATCGAACATTAAAACCGTTTGACCAATCAGCTGTCTCCATTGTGCTCGCCTTGTTTACCGTTGGTTACTAGGTTACCAATTCTATTGTCAGCCACTAACAACTCAATAGCTTCAACTTCACCATTGTTGCGGGTGTGTATTCACGGTGTGTGCACACTTGGATAGCTTAAATGCAGAGCACAAATTCTGAGTATGGGTCGCCGTACTTGGTGACCACAACTTTCCTTCCTTCCTTCAAACTTTCCTTCCTTTTCCTTCCTTCCTTCCTTCCTTGCTGGAAATTAACCCGATTAACATTTGGGATTTTTTTTCGCAAACTTTTAAAAGATTCACTTCATGTTAGGACTGAAATTCAGCTACTGATCATCACTTCACGCTCTCCACTAAGTGCTTATAACATACCTGTCAACCCTCTCGCTTTTTTCCCAGGATTCTTCCATATTTTACAATCGTCCTGTAAAGGTATTTTCCCGTATTTCTCCGGTATTTTTAATCTTTCTAATTAATATATATTTTTACCACAAATGCATTTGTCTTCTCTTTATTTGTGGTGACCAGTTTAAGGTTGCAACAAACGGGGGCTCGTCCGGGATCTGAACCCAAGACTTCTCGCACCCAAAACGGGAATCATACCCCATATATTTATTTTTAAGTAATTTCACTAAACAACATGTTGCTAGCTCTATTCAGATCCTGGCCCGACTCAAGAAAAAATAGGCAACCATAAGACTCTGACTGCAGCCCCAAACACATCTGAGACAGACCTGCTGTTTATAACAGCAAGAACTGACCATACACCGGTGTTTTCAATCCCGGTGCAATCAGCTGTACCTGTAACACACAGACACATGCACACAGATGTGCACAAACACAGACACCCACGCCCCAACAGAAAATGACCACAAGGGGTCTCTTCACCTCTGTCATTTAATGCAACGAAATATCTTAATAAGAGATTAATTCGCTGCTCTTTAATCAGAATATTTAAATTATACAGTGAAGATAAGGTTAATGAGATTTGATGACTTGATTAATTTTCTTTATAATAGCTATTTATTTAAAAAAGGCTAAACTGTTTGCTAAATTATTTGCAGCTTTAGTCTAATTTTACTTGCGTTCTGTGAATGAACGTCGCCTCGTGGTTCCATCCCTAAGAGGGAAGAAATCAATGAACTCCCTAACTACATCAGAACGGCAGAGTCACTTGCTGTCTTCAAGAAACGACTAAAAACTCAACTGTTTAATCTCCACTTTCCTTCCTAATCTGTAACTGCCTCTCTGGCTATACCACTAACTCTACTCTCTCTCTCAAAAAAAAAAAAAAAATTCTAATGCTTTGCTTCTTAGACTTTACACACCTGAAACTTGTCTATAGTACTTATTCACTGCTGCTCTTATAGTTGTGTAAATTGCTTCCTTGTCCTCATTTGTAAGTCGCTTTGGATAAAAGCGTCTGCTAAATGACTAAATGTAAATGTAAATGTACTATTTATTCTTTCGGGTCAAAGACAACAATCATTCATTTTCTTTTCGGCTTAGTCCCTTTATTTCTAAGACAACACACAACAGATAATTCTATAAAACATCTGTTTTTGCATTCTATAGAACTGTCTATAGAATTTAATTCTAATGAAATTAATATTCATGCAAAAGATTTCTTAAGTTATCTTAGCATATCACTCCAGTTGTGTCTTTAGATATAAACCACCTGTAGAAAACACACTCTTTCATCACTCGGACACCTTAACCCTCACTAGCAGCAGTTTGTGAACTGGCCACTTTCTTTCAATCATTTCATATCTCAATAAAAACACTGTGCATTTCTGAAATGTGCCTCACACAGGTGAGTGGGCTTGACAAACCACCTGTAGAAACGCTCTTCTCTCTATATGCACCGGATACTTTGCTTAAACTCCATTTTACAAGGACTCAATAGGGAAAACAATGTTTACCTGTGAATGTACCACAAATCATTCATTCATTCATTCATTCATTCATTTAGTTACATTTAGGATTAATTTCTGTTATGTATTTAGAATAATAATTGCATAATAACAATTATACTGTTTGTTTATATATATATATTATTTTATTTTATTTTATTTTTTTGAGGGGGAGCTGTGCCCCAGTAGAGCTTTGTGTCTAGCAATGCCACTGGTTCACACTAGTCAAACCTACCATACTTTGATGTCAAACGAACTTGGGTGCGGACCAAAAGTGCTAGTGTGAAAGCACCCTAAGTCTGTACTTTTGACAACACTAACAAATAGCAGGAGCCTTTAACACTTCATAGACCAGAGTAAATTTGACACATTCTCCAGATATTAATATGCAGATTTGAAAAGCGTACTACGCAGCACACATTAACAAAAACATCTGAGATGACAATATTGACTTTTTATATTGTTTGTTTATATTATTTAATGATTAAACAGTTGTATTAAATTACCAATCATTGATATTTACAATACTACTGATCTTTTATTTACAGTAAAATCATTTGATCTGAGAATACTTTTTTGAGCGTCATTTACACATCTTGTCAGTGATAGTCACAGTTAACTATTATTAATTAATTTTCCTTTAGCTTATTCCCTTATTTAGCAGGGGTCGTAACAGCGGAATGAACTGCTAACTATTCCAGCAATTGTTTTTCACAGCGGATGCCCTTCCAGCCACAGCAAAGTACTGGGAATCACCCACACACTCTCACATTCACACACACACTCATACACTATGATTTTAGTTTATCCAATTCACTTCCAGTATAGCGCATGTCTTTGGACTGTGGGGGAAACCGAAGCACCCAGAGGAAACTCACGTGAACACGGGGAGAACATGCAAACTCCGCACAGGAATGCCACTGGTCCAATCGGGACTCGAACCAGCGATCTTCTTGCTGTGAGGCGACAGAGCTACCCACTGAGCCACCGTGCCGCCCCAGTTAAATATTAATTGCGAATGAGAGTTTGTGCAAACCCTCATCTCTAGTTTGATGTGTGGATTTGGATTGCTAGAAACTGATTCAGAGAAAGGCTCTTTTCAGTGTGTGTGAGATATGTTTTTTTTTTAGTCTGCTTGACTACAGGGCGTCCCAGTGGAGTGTGTCCGGACAGACTGCGAGCCTCTGTCAGGGTCATTGTCTGTGCCATTATACCCGGCTGTGGCTCAATCTCAGCTGTGCCAAAGCTCTCAGCCGGCGACTGGCTCCAGCTCAAGCCAGACTCTCTAAATGCTCAACGGAAAACGTCTGTTCTTCACATGCTAAGTCCACTCGCTTGGGCCAGCAGCAGCAGGAGGAAATATGAAACGTTGTCAGCACTGTCAACAGTAATTCAAGCCCTCCCAGAAAAACACTTTAGATCCAAGAGTGATAAATGATCTATTTTTGTGCTTTAAGATGTCATCAAATCTGATAAAGTGAGATAATAAATTGACTTCCTGCTGAATCGAGAGATAAATGCTTCACCCCAGAGTATCTCTTGTATCTCCCAGAGTATATTAACAAATACTACTATTTAAATCTATTATTTGATTTTTTTTGCTATGGTGCAATACATTTATTTACTCATTTTTACCCTCAGAATTAAAAATTATATATATTTTTTACATAATTATCTCTGATTGAATTTTTTTGTTGAATATACTTTTAATAAATAAATTATTGTTGCATAATATTAAATACATGCAACCCATTATTGATACGTACCCCTATATACATTTCTGGACATCGCGAAATATGTGCCAGGAGCTACGTTTTTTCCCAGTTTCTGTTTTCACGAATTCACCAGAGGTCGCTGCGTACGCCTTTTCAGATATAAAATTTTTCTTGCGAGTATATATTGATGGTGTTTTCAAAAGTACCAATTGACCCGATTATCCCCTTCCCTAAATCCAACCGACAGTGTTTTCAAAGGCAATCCAGAAAAAGAAAAGCCCTCACAGCCGCCTGATTTTTACCACATTTTCAGATTTTACCACATTCTCACCCTGTTATTTACCTGTTTATTTTATTTTTGGCTTCTGTTTTTGTTTTACCTGCTTTCTGTAACATTTCTTCACCGGAATCGAACTCCATCATCACCATCAACTCCTCTCTGTGTCTCAAGTCAGCTGACATATACTGCGAGCCACTGGCTAAACTGGTAACGGTGGAAAAGCCGTCCACACGGAGGTAAGCGCTCGGTTTGTAGCGTGAAAAGAAACAGAAGATGTCGGCGGCGTCATACCGACCCATAGCGTTCGTTTTAAAGATGAAATGCAGCCAGAAATGTATGCAGGGGTGCGTTTTCATAATGAGCCTGTGTTGTGTTGTTCCTCTTTAAGGTTTGAAGCTGCAATTAATAGTCATTTTCAGTTTCATTGAATTATTGTTTGATTATTAACTTATCTATATTTGTAGTATGAAATGAATTGACTTAAGATTTTAGATTTTTGTAATGATTATTATTTCAGGCAAGCAAATCCTTTATTAAACCATTGTTTTCAGAAAGTTAATTCATTCATTTATTCATTCATTTTCCTTTTGGCTGAGTTCCTTTATTTATCAGTGAGCGCCACAGCAGAATGAACCTCAAATTTTTCCAGCACATGCTTTGTACAGCGGATGCCCTTCCAGCTGCAACCCAGTACTGGGAAATACCCATACACTCTCACACGCACACTCATACACTACAGCCAGTTTACTTTATTCAATTCGCCTATACCTAATGTCTTTGGACTGTGGGGGAAACCGGAGCACCCGAAGGAAACCCACACCAACATAGGGAGAACATGCAAACTCCACACAGAAATGCCAACTGACCCAGCCGGGACTCGAACCAGCGACCTTCTTGCTGTGAGGTGACAGTGCTAACCACTAATCCACTGTGTCGCTTCTTTTAGAAAGTTTTAATTCAATTATACTTTTAAAATACGGACATATTTAATTTCAGTAAAATTGTAACAGTTCTTCAATCATCTTTTACAGGCTTTAATATTCTTAAACCCACATTTAGAGTAATTTTTTTAATTAGTGTTTCCTAATAATTAGTGTCATCCTAATAATAAGATAAACAGAATTAATTTTAACGCTTAAGCTTACTTGTGATATTTTTGTTTTAAGTAAAATCATCTTAGGCAAGACCAGAGGGGCCCAAAGTAGGGCCCACGGGTCAAGGTTGGCTATTTTTGTAACCTTTGATTCGACTCACCATCCGATCTGAGAAAAGAACGAGAATGATGGAGAGGGTAGGGGCGAATACTTTTAAAAGAGATAATTTCTAGTTTGACGTAACCTTTTTTTAATTAAATTGAGTAAATAAATCAGATTTTAAAAAATGTAAATAAGTGAAGTTTATTTAAAAACTAATTACGAGAGGATCACGTGCTTATGATTGCTAGCGTCATGGATCCGCATTATCCAATTCTCAATGCACCAATCAGACGACTCCTAAGCCACTACAAATACCCTTGGTTACGTACCACCGCTATCTTCGTTTTGAAGAACCTTTCCACCCCTACTCCTCCTTCTTCCTAGATGGGTGACACGGTGGCCCAGTGCTTAGCACTGTTGCCTCACAGCAAGAACGTCTCTGGTTGCAGGTTTTACCAAACCAACAGACGTTTCTGTGCGGAGTTTGAACTGTCTCCCTGTACTCACGTGGGTTTCCCCCGGGTTTCCCCCGGGTTCCCCGGTTTCCTCCCACCGTCCAAAAACATGCAACTTAAGTTAATTGACTTATCCAAATCGGCACCATAGACATGCTCCAAGTAAGTAGTTATCTCTTAAGAGCAATCACTATATGTTCATTAGTTACTACAGCAGGGGAGTTCTCGAGATCTACCTCAGCTCAAACTACCCTCTCCCCTTGCAACTCTCATAAGATCCTCGAGCCCGGGGCTCCCTCCCGGGACAGCATGCCAAACAAGCTTATAATTAATCATCAGCTAAGTGTGAACTCTTGAATGTCACTTGATGGAAAGAGGACTATGAAGAAAACATTGATGAGCAAATCAAGGCAATGAGTGTAACTACATTCTGACATAAATGAGATTGTTTTGGTTTTTACTGTAATAAGTTCATTATAAAATGTAACAATACTGTATTAAGTAATTTAAAGCAATGTTTCTGGTAATTTTTAAGTATTATTAAATAAATTAGGAAATTTACCATGGCTACTATAGTTACCTTCAGCCCACAAACAAAAAATTGGGCAAGACCAATATTTTTTATAATAAGTGTGCAACAGAGAGTGAGCATTTAATCATTCTTTCAGATTTTCTAGAATAACATAAAACAAAACAATTTCTAAGTACAACAATGAAAATGATCCTCACCTGTTGAGTGCAGGCTTGAACCAGATTAGGAGGAAACATGTTTCTGAAGAAAGAGTGTATATCATAAATACAGCGTTGGGTTAATCTCAGTATTTTGGCATTCTGGATGGTCGCCCCATTACCTGATGAGGTCCAGGAAGGCATCTGCCGGGCTGACCTGCTCAATCTTCTGCTGTTTGGTGAACTCATCCTTTGAGCCTTTGCCTGGGTGGATGATCAGGACCATGATGATGCCAATGAACACTGCGATGAAGGTGGTGGTCATGTAGTAAATGACCGCTCGCATGCCCATCTTGCCAGAGGCTCGGCTGTCCAGAGCTGCCATGCCTAGACAGAAACATACAAGTGAGTGGGTTTGACAAACCACCTGTAGAAAACACACTCTTTCGTCACTCAGACACTTTAACTCACACTAGAGGCCGTTTGCAGCAAACACTTTCTTACTATTACTCCAAATCTCTTTAAAAAACATTATGCATTTCTGATTGTGCTTCACATAGGTGAGTGGGCTTGACAAACCACCTGTAAAAAACACACTCTTTCGTCACTCTGACTCTTTAACCCACACTAGCAGCAGTTTGTGCATTGGCGACTTTCTTACAATCACTTCATATCTCAATAAAAACACTGTGCATTTCTGAAGTGTGCCTCACACAGGTGAGTGGGCTTGACAAACCACCTGTAGAAACACTCTTCTCTCTATATGCACCGGATACTTTACTTAAACTCCATTCTTTTTCTTTTCAGCTTAGTCTCTTTATTAATTCAACTTATCCAGCATATGTTTTACGCAGCGATTGCCCTTCCAGCTGCAACCCATCACTGGGAAACATTCATACACACTCATACACTACGGACAATTTAGCTTACCCAATTCACCTATAGCGCATGCCTTTGGACTGTGGGGGAAACCGGAGCACCCAGAAGAAGCCCATGCCAACACGGGGAGGACATGCAAACTCCACACAGAAATGCCAACTGACCCAGCCGAGGCTCGAACCAGTGACCTTTGTGCTGTGAGGCGAACGTGCTCCCCAATGCGCCACTGTGTAGCCCCACAACAAATCATGTTGCACTATTTGTTTTCTTCTAACGTGAAATACCTCTTTTGCATAATATCTTGCACAATATTGTTCTGTCTTATGTAAAAGTACATGTATATAGTCTGTCTTAGGTTATGTGTATGCACATGTATAGCATATGTATAATTAGTAGTTAGTTCAGTTAGATTAGCACTCCAGTATGTTAGTCATGTATAGGTTTAAAATAGCTCTTACGTCCAATGTTGTGTTCATCTTGTAAAAAATGGCCGTGATTTCAACGGTAAAAAACTGTAAAATGCTACAGTAAAAATCCATAACCTGGCTAACAGTATGTTTCCTTAATATATACAGCGAATAACCGTAAATTGACTTTCCCAGAATTTCCTGCATGGCACATCACTTTTTATGCTTTTTGTTGACATTACTATGGATCTTTTTAGTTGTTTCCCAATCAGTTATGTACATTAGAGATTAATGTTACATCTAATGTTGATAAACAATGTAGCTGTGTGAATGACACTGAGCACCTTTTATACACTGATACTCTTTTCTGCTTGTGGAAAAAGTTGTTTGTGATGAGCATTGGTTCATTACGTAACTTTCTCATCATCACCTGCATATGGTTGTGCTAACGTGTCTAACTGTGTAACAAAACATGTGTAGATATTGGGTAATTCAAAATACAGACATAATACATCTATAAATGAATTAAATACGGTAGTTTACTGTAAAAATGAGAAATTACTTTTACGGTTTGTATTGTGTTTTTAACAGTAAAAACAGCAGCCGTTTTTTTATCATAAATTTTACAGATATATTTTTATTTATGTACCACTGTGTTTCTGCGAGACACATGTACACACATGTAGCGGAATGGCCATAAAGCTCAACTTGACTTGACGACTTGAAGGTAAATGCACAAATACAGTGTTCACCACACCATTCCTACCAAAACAATCAGTTTTTGATTAAAAAAAAACAACAACTAACAATGTGCTGAATAAAGCAATAAAAGCAAAGAAGCCATGGTGTACAGTGAATTTATAACAGAAAAGGGGGTTTGTTAGGGGATAGTTTAGCCAAAATTGAGCATTGCCTCATCATTTATTCTCCCTCATGAGGTTTCAAACCTTTATCAGCTTCCAGAAATGATCAGATGTGCTCCAACTTTAGGCATATTCAAATCAACACTGAAAACATCTGTTTAGCTGTGCCTTAATTGAATGAGCACCGTGCTACGTCCAACAGATCACGCTATCTGTTTTTATCAGTTTTAATCATTTTAATTCTTTTAATCACTTTTTATTTTCTTATTTCTTTCATTCTTGTTTATGTAAAGCACTTTTAATTATCATTGTGTATGAAATGTGCTATAGAAATAAACTTGCCTTGCCTTATTGAAGAATGCATGTTTCTGGCACCCATTGACTTACTATGGAAGTCAAGGGGTGCCACCAGCTACCATTCTTCAAAATATATTATTTTCTGTTTAACAGAAGAAAGAAACTCAAATAGGTTTTGAACAAGCGAAGGGTGAGTAAATGATGACAGAATTTTACATTTGGGGTGAACTAACTCTTTAAGCACAATCCTGTAAATTATGACTTCAGTGGGCTTAAAATAATTATTTCATATACACTCAAACAAAATTACCTTTGCTACTTGTTCAAACTACTGAATCCACTTAAATTTGTACAAATTATTAACATAACTTAATCGGTTTGTGTTGGGACAACATGAAGGAACTGTGTGGAATGCTTAACAGTGTAGGTAACACTTTCTTTATCTTTAGCTGATGGCAGATTCCCAAGCAGCAATCACAAGTGTTTGTTTGCAAAACAGCTTTGAACATGGCTCAACCAATCAGAATCAAGAACTACAATCTGTTATTAGTTTGTTCATTGATATTTTAAATGGATATATAATCCTTATTATTATGAAAATGACTAAACTGTGTCACTTTTACGGCAATCACTGTAGTAGTCAGTTTGCCTGACCAAAACTTTCACTTGCTAAAAGATTTTAAAAGTAATGCAGGGTTTTCTGCAGTCCTGATCCCCAGAGCAGAAAGAGAAAGCAGCAATTGTTTGGTCCTCTTGTCCTCCTGGGGGCCCAAACTTCAGCATCTGTTCAAGTTCAAGTTCCTAGCTCTGTTCATACGTGGAGTATCTCAACCACTCTCTTTCTCTCTCCCTCTTTCTCTCTCTCTGTGTCTGTCTCTCTCTCTCTCTAAAGGCCCGGGAAACTCCTCCACCTGCCTGATTCAGAGCTCTTCCACCCTCTCTGTGTCTCCAGATAAACAGAAAACAGTCCTCCAGTGCACACATGTTAAGCTCAAGAAATGGCTCATGTTGTTGTAAAGGAGTGAATAAACAAACAGCCCTTTTACACCAAACAAATGGTGAGCAAAATAACATTTAAAGACTATTACTACTAGTAATTATAAACATTAATTAAATAATTTGTAAACAGAACTATTGATTTAACCTATTGGTTAAATATTGTTACAATTCTGTTCATTATTCAGTCATTTAAACTACAATTAACCACGACTGCCGGGTATTTACTGTATGACTGGTTAATCAATAAAAATAATAATAATTGTTGCTTTTATAATTATGAAATAAATTAAAGATAACTTGTTAGACATCTTATCCAACAGTTAATAAATTGTTGGGTAACATGTCCAACAAGTCATTTAACTTTTATTACAAAACATAACATAATATTATAACATAATATTTTATAGCATCATTAAATTTATTAATTTATTTATTTGTTTTTATTCAGTTATTTAAAAATAAGTTTGACTATTTGCTGGTAATTTTACTTTAAATAAATGAATACAACTATTTATTATATTATTTGATTGATTGTTTGTTTGTTTGTTTGTTTGATAAGAGATTGTGTTAAATGATGATAAAAAATCTGTCATTTTGCTGTATGAAAAATAAGCACGAAAATATATAGTATGAAAGTCAATGGGAACCAGAAGCATTTAATATTGTCTTTTACATTCAGCCAAAAATGTAAAACTAACCTATTTAATTGTGTAGTAATTTTGCGAATGAGTAATTGACAGAATCTTCACATCTGTGTGAACTGTCCCTTTAAGACTTCTCTGCGTCACTAATTACATTTACATTGATTTGCATTCTGTGGCTCTTTAATTCCAGAGCTGTTTGTTCTCTGTGTTGGCATTAATTGGCCACTAATTTCCTTCCTTTTCTGGCCTCTTTTCACCGCATTTCTCTTTTACATCCTATAGAATCATTTTGAAACGTTCATCCACTCCCACTATCCCACACTCAGAGCCTTCTCACGTTCTCATTCTAGGACTGTCCTTGTTTTATAAGTCCTCAGGCACTCAGGCACTCGGCCTTCAGCTTCTGCACCCCCTACTGCTGGAATCAGCTTTCAGAAATGATCAGATGAGCTCCAACATTAGGCACATTCAAATCAATCAAAAACACATCTGTTTAGCTGTGCCTTTACTGAATGAGCACTGTGCTACGTCCGACAGATCACACTATTATGTCTTTCTTTTCTTTTTCATTCTTTAAAAACCCGTTTAACACATTTTAATTAGTTTTTAATCACTTTTATTATTTGTTTTATTTTCTTATACTTGTCTCTTTTATTCCTGCTTATGTAAAGCACTTTAAATTGCCACTGTGTATGAAATGTGCTAAATAAATTTACTTGCCTTGCCTTGCCTTTAAATTGGAAAAAACTAAAAGGCCATCCTGTGGCCAGTCAATTAAAGAAATGACTAGCAATCTTGCTCTGGAGAAGCTGACATACACTGTTAAAGGCAAATCATTAATTCAATTCAATTCAATTCACCTTTATTTGTATAGCGCTTATACAATGTAGATTGTGTCAAAGCAGCTTCACATAAAAGGTCACAGTAAATAGGAACAGTGTAGTTCAGTTTGTAGTGTTTAAGTTCAGTTTAGCTCAGTTCAGTGTGGTTTAATAATCACTACTGAGAGTCCAAATACTGAAGAGCAAATCCATCGATGCGCAGCTCTACAGATCCACAGATTATTATTATTTTTGATAAAATATGGACCCCCTTTCAACACTTACTTAACTAGGTGGACCACACAACTTTTCTTGATATTTGAGCTTTCAAACGTGTCTTATTGTATTGTTCAGATGTCTTAAATTCCAGCAACAATTAATACATTTGTTTAACCAGCACACACTGGAAAGCTGTGAAATGCAAGGTGCGAAAATGTACTGAACATTGTTATTATTATTTTTTTTTTTAATAATGTACCGTTACTATTTGAATTTATGTCATTTATTTACATATTTATTTTCACCCATTTAACCATTTGTCTTTTTAATCTGATTTTTTTACGTATTTTGTTCAAACAAAACAATTCAAACAAAACCCAATAAATATATTTTGGATTAAAAAGAGGGTGGAGAGACATGTTTCCACTTTAAAAGGAAGAGACGTCTTGCTAGCAAAGTAATAAAAGTTTTTCTGTATTTCTAGTGTGAGTTTTGTTTTTACCATCTTGTGCAATATGTTTAGCTATACTGAAAGCACCAGGCGATTTGACTTCATTATTGAATATAAAATAACTAGCAATAGCACAAAATACACAAAAAAGGCATAAAAAACTAAAGTGGTACGCTGAGGTGGATCATTTTTTAGATAATTAGAAGAAAGGCAGAAGTACAATGATCGACATAATTAAATGTGTCCAAACTCAGTCCTGGAGGGCCGGTGTCCTAAGTTTATCACCATCTTGCATGTTTCTAGTATATCTAGTAAAAGCTTGATTAGCTGGTTCAGGTGTGTTTGATTAGCATTGGAGCTAAACTATCCAGGACACCGGCCCCCCAGGACTTAGTATGGACACCCCTGACATAAAGGAAACATAGCTACTGCAACATTGCATGCTACACGACGGGCTAATGAGAAACTGAAAAAATTAAATATCATACCTGTTATCAAACTTGAGACTAGAAGAGGAAGCACGAGCATCTGCAGCATCCGCATCAACAGCTCACCAGGAAAGGAGAAATACTTCACTTCTCTGTATGACATCTTGTAGGACCTCAGAGCAAATCCCAGTGTAATTCCTGCAATATTTATTTTTTTATTAGATGCACGGATCAGTAAATCATGTGTTCAGTCATAAACCAAAGATATCCCTTGCTTTTAAGTCCTTGAAGTGAAAGTTCGCCCGAAAATGGTAATTTATTCACTGTTAATTCAACTCAATAAGATTAAAAAAACGTTGAACACAAAAGAAGATATTTTGAAGAATGTTGAATGTTGACTATGGATGCCATTGACATGCATATGGGGAAAAAAAATACTAATGTCAATTAATGACAGCTAAATGAAAGTCAATGGCTACTAGTTTCCAACATTCTGACAAGTTTGAATCAATTACAACCAGCTAATTACTAGTAGTAATAATAATTAATAGTATTTGCTATTAGAATTATTGACATAACATTTGTTATATATTATTATAGATTCTTTTTTTCAATTCAGGCATTTCAATTATAATTAATTATGACTCTTAAGTATTTACTGTATGACTTTTAATCAATCAAATTAATTTGATTGATTGATTGATTTTATCAATTATACAATAAAATAAAGATAACTTGTTGGATGAATTATATTATTAATAAATTAAATAATTGTTGGATAACATTGAAACAATTGGAGGGTACGTTAAAGATGACATAAATTTAATTTTTGGGTGAACTATCCTAATAAACAGATTGTTTAGATCACTTCTTAATAATAAACAAACATTCATATTCTGAAAGCATCCCGAATGAATGATTTCCCTAAACACTGACTGACCAAACACCACCGCTCCAATAGTTAAGAGCACAAAGGCATTTCTCCTCAGAAAGCCCTTCACGTCATCTTTACTGATGTCTTCAACTTTCTTCCGGGCCTTTAGGGAGCGCAGCTGGATTCCTTCTCGGATCTGCTGGACGCGGTTGCGCGACCGCGGTTTCTCCCCGGTGCTTTTGGTCATGCTGTCGCTCCACACACTGAGATCAAGCTGGCTGGGCTGAACCGGTGACCCAAAAGAGACCCTACACTACAAGAGAAGAGGAGAGAATGAGACTAACCCAGTTTATCTACACAATGACCTACATTACAAATCTTCAAACGGGAACGACAGAGAATCATGAAAATCTAAATGCAAACTAAATTGTTTGCAGTGGTAAAAGATTTGAATTAATTCTGTTACAGCATAAATAAAAGAGAATAACAATTGATTTGTGTGATATTTAAATATATTTCATTAAAATGACAACAAAGACAATATAAATATATATATATATATATATATATATATAGAGATGATGCTTCTTACAGAATTTAAAGAAAAATGTCTTCAATAAAGTTTATATTCAGGTTTATATTCATTTTTTTAAACAACACAATAACAATGTTTTAACTTCAAAACAATGGGGTTTTTGGTTGAATTACCCCTTAAAAAGAAAACAAAATTTTCTGAATGACAATTTAATATTTTAAAATTAGAAGAAATTTTATCAGATATTAATAAAATAAAACAAATATTAACATTTAACTCATCCTTAATCAATCTAGTAAATGAAAAAACTCTGAAAAGAGTCTATCTATCCATCCATCCATCCATCCATCTATCTATAAATCTATCCATCCATCCATCCATCCATCCATCCATCCATCCATCCATCCATCCATCCATCCATCCATCCATCCATCCATCTATCTATCTATCTATCTATCTATCCATCCATCCATCCATCCATCCATCCATCCATCCATCCATCCATCCATCCATCCACACTGAAAATAGTGTTGCATGCAAAACTGTTGCAAACAATTTACTTGTGTTGAATTTAAACAAACAAATTAAATTGAGCAATGTTCAACTTGATTTCTTTGTTTAAATTCAGCCCAAATAAATTGTTTACAACCACTTAACGTAAAAAAATTGAGTAAATCCAAGGAATCATCTTTGAATAATTTTTTTCAGTGTATCTATCTATCTATCTATCTATCTATCTATCTATCTATCTATCTATCTATCTATCTATCTATCTATCTATCTATCTATCTATCTATCTATCTATCTATCTATCTATCTATCTATCTATCCATCCATCCATCCATCCATCCATCCATCCATCCATCCATCCATCCATCCATCCATCCATCCATCCATCCATCTATCTATCTATCTATCTATCTATCTATCTATCTAAAAATATATCTATCTATCTTTTAGTTAATATCCATCAATTTAGGGTGAACCACATTTAATAATAGAGTCAGATATAAACTGTCATCTGGATGAGATATTTAGTTCAGCACAGTTTATTTATAAAGATAGTTTGTCTATTTATATATGTTTTGCTTCGGATAAATTATTTCCAAAACGCAAGTGGTTAAAACCAATAAATAAGCAATCCAGCATAGCTATACAAGTATCAGAGAGAAGAAGAGCTGCTTACCTGCTTGCTGTGAGCTCTTGTGCTGAGAGATGCCCTGAGTGATCAGAGTTTCCAGTCTGTGCTGGGAATTTAATAACCTTCCACCAGTAAGAAGCTCCTGATACTCAGGATCTCAAACAGGGAGGAGCTTTGAAGACTTCAAATAGGAGATGCTGGAGACACTTTAAAGGGGGGCCCCAATAGTGGCACATGATGGAGTGGCAGGAGGGGCCGTGGCTTGTTTCTCACATGAACTATATTACAGTTTTTCTCAGTGGCTTTGGTGCATTTCTCACAACACTATTTACATTTGCACAACAGTTAATGCATTTCTCAAAACAATTAGTCATTTGTGCACATAGTAGCAGTTTCTCATTCCTTCCAACAAATTGCGAATGCTTTTGGACATGCGTCAATTGCTTTCATACAACTCTCTGCTGTTTTATAACATTATTATTTGCTTATGTCATGTCAGACAAAATTAACTACACTTGTGAATGCTGAATAGTCATCCCATATAAAACTAAGAGTCGTCATTTCATTACTTGAGTCTTTACATACAAAAATGTTGAACTACTTGTCAAAATTTGTCAAGGAAATTTTAATAAAAAAAATTGTAAAACTTTTTTTTCCCCTGAAAATGTCTTCTAAATTGAACATTTTCATGAATAATTTACAGGCCTATGTATATTGTAGATTCAGTTCCAATCTGTCCTGCAATATTGTTTACAGTCGTGCTCAGCTCTACCCAAAGAAAGTTTATGTTTGTTGTAAATAAGGGTGAATTTATTCTTTTGCGCAATGCTGTGAATAAATTAGTATTACAAAGTATTACAACAATTTTTTAACTTCAAAACAATGGGGGTTTTGGTTGAATTACCCCTTAAAAAGAAAATAAAATTTTCTAAATGACAATTTAATATTTTAAAATTAGAAGAAATGTTATCAGATATTAATAAAATAAAACAAATAATAACATTTAACCCATCCTTAATTAATCTAGTAAATGAAAATCTCAGAAGAGTCTATCTATCTATCTATCTATCTATCTATCTATCTATCTATCTATCTATCTATCTATCTATCTATCTATCTATCTATCTATCTATCTATCTATCTATCTATCTATCCATCCATCCATCCATCCATCCATCCATCCATCCATCCATCCATCCATCCATCCATCCATCCATCCATCCATCCATCCATCCATCCATCCATCCATCTATCTATCTATCTCTGCTGTTTTATAACATTATCATTTGCTAATGTCATGTCAGAGAAAATTAACTACACTTGTGAATGCTGAATAGTCATCCCATATAAAAGAAAAGAAGCACTTCAAATCACCAGAGTGGCAGTATAAATGTCATGAAAAGTTTAAGGTTTTAAGTTTAGCAGTTTTTTAAATTAATATCCAAACACACACACACACACACACACACACACACACACACACACACACACACACACACACACGCACACACACACACACACACGTGTCCTAAATGTGGTTTTTAATGTTCACTCACTAGCATGAATTACACTCAAGATTGCAGTTTTCTCAGAAATGTGGAGGGTTTATAAGGAAGTGTCCCGGTGCATATGAAAAGGAAAAGAGTGTCTCCTACAAGTGGTTTGTTAAGCCCACTCACCTGCGTGAAGGCAAGATAATTTTATTTATATAGCACATTTCTTTCATAAGAGTAATTCAAAGTGCTTTACATAAACAAGAATAAAAGAAACCAGAAAAAAACGTTTAAGAGTTAAAAACAGATTAAAACGTGTTAAACAGGTTATAAAAAAATAAAGACATAATAGTGAGATCTGTGGGACATAGCACAGTGCTCATTCAGTAAAGGCACAGCTAAACAGATGCGTTTTCAATCTTGATTTGAATGTGCCTAATGTTGGAACCTTTATTAATCTGGGGTCACCACAGTGGAATGAACCGTCAACTTATCCAGCATATGTTTTACACAGCGGATGCCCTTCTAGCTGCAACCCATCACTGGGAAACACCCATACACTTCCATTCACACACATGCACTATGGACAATTTAGCCTACCCAATTCACCTGTACCGCATGTCTTTGGATTTGTGGAGAAAACCGGAGCACCCGGAGGTAACCCACGCAAACATGGGGAGAACATGCAAACTCCACACAGAAATGTCAACTGGCCCAGCCCAGGTTCGAACCAGCGACTTTCTTGCTGTGAGGCATGAGTGATACCCACTGCACCACAGTGCTGCCCATGTTGGAGCACATCTGATCATTTCTGGAAGCTGATTCCAGCAGCGGGGGGTGCCACAGTAGATGAAAGCCGAATCACCCTGCTTTGACTGAACTCTTGGAATTTCTAGTTTATATGATCCTAAAGATCTGAGTGATCTGTTAGTTTTAGTGAGCATATCTGTAATGTATTAAGGTCCTAGGCCATTTAGTGATTTATAGACAAGTGATAATACTTTAAAATCTATTCTGAATATAACTGAGTGCCAGTGTAAAGACCTGAGGACATGTGTGATGTGCTCTGATTTTCTGATTCTGGTCCGAATACTGGCAGCAGCATTCTGGATGAGCTGCAACTGTCTGACTGTCTTTTTGGGAAGGCCAGTGAGGAGGCCGTTACAGTAATCCACCCTGCTGCTGATAAAAGCATGAACAAGTTTCTCTAAGTCTTCACTGAAAACAAAGCATCTGATTCTTCCAATGTTTTTGAGAAGATAGTATGCTGATTTAGTTACTGCTTTGACATGACTATTGAAACTCATATCCGACTCCAGAATCACACCAAGATTCTTGACCTTTATTTTTTGTTGGTTGACCCCGAGAGCAAAGGTACGCATTCACCTTGAGAACCTCATATCTGTTCCCAAATGCAATGAAGCACAATGTAAACGTATTATAAAAACATCCTGTAGTTTCACAACTCAAAGCTCAAAGCTAGCTTATAGAGGGCAAATTGACAGGCTGTGGAATGAGGATCATGGATCCTTGTGAAGCACTTTGAAAAAGTGCATGTTAAACAAATAATACCTTGAATAGGAAAATCAAATGGGGCGACTTGGTGGCTCAGTGGTTAGCACTGTCGCTTCACAGCAAAAAAGGTCACTAGTTCGAGTCTCGGCAGGGCCAGTTGGCATTTCTGTGTAGAGTTTGTATGTTCTCCCCGTGTTGGCGTGGGTTTTCTCCGGGTGCTCCGGTTTCCCCCACAAGTCCAAACACATGCGCTATCGGTGAATTGAATAAACTAAATTGGCCGTAGTGAATGAGTTTGAAGGAGTGTGTATGGATGTTTCCCAGTACTGGGTTGCAAGTAGAAGGGCATCCGCTGTGTAAAACATATGCTGGATAAGTTGGTGGATCATTCCGCTGTGGCGACCTCTGATGAATAAAGGGACTAAGCCAATGTATGTGAAATAATACAAACATAAGTATATAAATCCAAAATTCATTGCTGTCACAAAAAGCACAAAGATACATATTTTAGTTATTTGTTCATTTTCAGATACAGAATTTGAAGGAATAGATGTGTGTGACATATATTTTTGAGCACTTTCAGATCCTTTTAACCAAACCGTGATAATATTGATAACTGTGATCATTTTGGTCACTATAATCATGACGTGAAATGTTCATATAACTACATCCCAATGCTAAACCATCAAAACTCACGTCGTGTTTTACGTTTAATCCTGAGAGTGGATTTCAATGGCTGAGAACGAGTACGTTAAATCATGTTAAGGCGCAGTATAACGCCACCCTTCAGGGTCTAACACTCTCGGCAGGTCTTTGAGCCATTCAGATGACACTCGTGATAGGACGTCCTGTGGGGTGAGAGCTGTTTCACACACTCACCTCTCCCACAGGCCGGACAAACACTACTTAGTTCCCTCATTCACTGTGTGTGTGTGTGTGAACCATTCCTGAGCCATGGGGTGACGTCACCCTGTGTAATTTACATTTTCAGCCTTTTAGACCAATTAAAGGATCTATCCTTTGTGCTTCGATCAAATTAAGCAATAAGTGACAACAAGTGACTTTTGTTGACTATTTTGGACATTTGGACATTTTTAGATTTTTTTGGAACTTAATGCAACAAATACAGAAATAACAAAACAAAAACATTTAAGACATACAATATATTAGCTTAAACAAGATAGATCAGCCAAAAAATAAAGTGAGCTATTCATTTACTCAACCTTGGGTCAACCAAGATGTTTGTTTTTCATAAAAAATATAAGATGGTTTTGAGCGGAAAATGGTGTTTCCATCTCTTTTAGGGTGCAAAAAACATACAGGCAAATTCAAAACATCACCCTTAGCTCCTGAGGACACACCAAGGGCATATGATGCAAAGTGATCGTTGCAGAAGTGATGTGCCAGAAACTAAACAATATTAGTATTAATATTTTTAGCTATTTTATGTTTTGTATTTTGGGGCGTCATGGTGGCACAGTGGGTAGCACGATCGCCTCACAGCAAGAAGGTGGTTCGAGCCTCGGCTGGGTCAGTTGGCATTTCTGTGTAGAGTTTGCATGTTCTTAAAGTGTTCGCGTGGGTTTCCTCTGGGTGCTCAGGTTTCCCCCACAGTCCAAAGACATGCGGTACAGGTGAATTGGGTAAGCTAAATTGTCCATTGTGTATGTGTGTGAATGAGTCTGGAAGGGCATCCGCTGCGTAAAACATATGCTGGATAAGTTGGCGGTTCATTCTGCTGTGGTGACCCCAGATTAATAAAGGGACTAAGCCGAAAAGAAAATGAAAGAATGTTTTGTATTTTGCACTCCAGAACATGAAATATGCTGCCACAAAGATTCCTCTCACTATTAATTTTAAAAACCTTAATATTTTTGTGGAAACAATGATACCTTATTTTTTTTAGCACTCTTTGACTGAACCATTTTCCATTTTGGGTAAGATAAATCGTCCATTGTGTATGTGTGTGAATGAGTGTGTATGTGTGTTTTCCAGTGATGGGTTGCAGCTGGAATGGCATCCGCTGCGTAAAACATATGCTGGATAAGTTGGCGGTTCATTCCGCTGTGGCGACCCCAGATTAATAAAGGGACTAAGCCGAAAAGAAAATAATGAATGAATGAATGACTGAACCATTTATTAGATAAAAAGTCTAATACGTTAAAAGGATGAAGACAAAATATGATATTTTGATGAAAATAGGCAACCAAACATCCTAAAAATAGTATTTCCCCTCTAGTTCATTCACTATTTTTTCAAACCAACATTCATCAAATTACACTTACCGGCCACTTTTTAGGTACACCTTACTAGTACCGGGTTGGACCCACTTTTGCCTTCAGAACTGCCTTAATCCTTCATGGCGTAGATTCAACAAAGTACTGGAAATATTCCTCAGAGATTTTGGTCCATGTTGACATGATAGAATCACGCATTTGCTGCAGACTTGTTGGCTGCACATCCATATGAATCTCCCGTTTCACCACATCTCAAAGGTGCTCTATTGGATTGAGCTCTGGTGACTCTGGAGGCCATTTGAGTACAGTGAACTCATTGTCATGTTCAAGAAACCAGTCTGAGATGATTCACACTTTATAACATGATGCGTTATCCTGCTGGAAGTAGCCATCAGAAGATGGGTACACTGTGGTCATAAAGGGATGGACATGGTCAGCAACATTACTCAGGTAGGCTGTGGCGTTGACACGATGCTCAATTGGTACTAATGGTCCCAAAGAGTGACAAGAAAATATCCCTCACACCATTACACCACCAACACCAGCCTGATACAAGGCAGGATGGATCCATGCTTTCATGCTGTTGACGGCAAATTCTGACCCTACCATCCAAATGTCGAAGCAGAAATCGAGACTTATCAGACCAGGCAATGTTTTTCCAATCCTCTATTGTGCAATTTTGGTGAGCCTGTGCGAACTGTAGCCTCAGTTTCCTGTTCTTAATTGACAGGAGTGGCTACCGCTGTGGTCCTCTGCTGCTGTAGCCCATCCGCCTCAAGGTTGGACGTGTTGTGCATTCAGAGATGCTCTTCTGCGTACCTCAGTTGTAACGAGTGGTTATTTGAGTTACTGTTGCCTTTCTATCAGCTTGAAACAGTCTGGCCATTCTCCACTGACCTGCCGCTCACTGGATATTTTCTCTTTTTCGGCCATTCATTATAAACTCTAGAGATGGTTGTGCGTGAATATCCCAGTAGATCAGCAGTTTCTGAAATAGAAAAGCCCGTCTGGCACCAACAACCATGGCAAGTTCAAAGTCACTTAATTCACCTTTCTTTACCATTCTGATGCTTGGTTTGAACTGCAGCAGATCGTCTTGATCATGTCTACATGCCTAAATGCATTGAGTTGCTGCCATGTGATTGGCTGATTAGGAATTTGCGTTAACCAGCAGTTGGACAGGTGTTCCTAATAAAGTGTACCTTGTGTTTATCAGAAGAAACTCATACACATGTATGATAACCTGAGGGTGAGTAAATGGTGAGTTATCATTATTTGTAATTGAACGAACACATTCTTGGTGAAATCGAATATATAAACGATTTATTTTATATATTCTATTTGGAAGTATTTGACATGGAGATTGCAACTGTGTATTTAAGCTGGTCTGGAATGTTGAATCGACCAATCAGCATTCAGGACTGGAAATGACCGTCTTATAATGCCATTTCCATTTAACTCCTGGCTGATCCAGAGGCACACATGCCAGTTTTACATGCATCTCCCCAGCTCTGAGTTCAGAGGAGTCCATGTGAATGAGGTTATGATGTAGGTCTCTGTCCTTTCTCAGAATGAGCTGGTCCTCTTCACTGGGCTCTTGGAATGTCTCTGCTTTTGTCTGTCCACTGTGAGAGTAATCATAAACAGTGCTCGCCTTGAATGTGTAATTTGGACCAAACACTTCCAGAGCAGGAACCCCCCTCTTCCCCAATCTCTCTCTCTCTTCCTGGCAGACAAAAGAGATGAAGCACAAAAGAAGCTTTCAGCCTTTCTGCTTACAGTTTTGAGGGAGAGCATTTGAAGATTGCTGGATTTTGGGGAAGCAGGGCCGTCGGGTGAGAGCACTGGTTTCCCAGAACTTGTTGAGTGTGAGGGTTTGGATGAATGGAGTCACTGCGCCTAAAACTATTGCTTATGCAGTACAAATGAACAAGCATGTGTGTACAGTTAATACAAGCATGTGTGTACAGTCGAAGACAGAAATATTAGCACCCGGTATATTTTTTTCCAGTACTTAATAGTACTGACAGTATATCTACCCTGTAAACCATAATGTTGTCTTTACTTAAACAATTAAGTAAAGTTAACTGAACATAACTTTAAATTTGGCATTTTGGTCATATCACTTAATAATATGAGTTAATTTAACTTATGTACCATAAAAATGCATAAACTTAAGATTTCAAGTGTAGTGAGCTCAAAATTATAATCATATATAATCATAATTAATCCTTTGAAAAAAATAGGTCATTTTCACAAATGTAGTCTTGACTGTAAATTTCTAATTTGTGCAACCTTTTAAGGTCTTTTTTAAATTAGAAAATAAATGGCTTCAGGTATGATTATTCATCATAATGTGAATAAATGGCTACTTATTTTTTGTTTCAAAGTTATTTAAACATTTTTTAATAGTAAATTATTACACACACGCATGCACACACACATGCACACACACATGTATGTGTGTGTGTGCACAGAATGAAATGTCTGTCACTTGTTTTTGTTTTTTTGTTATTCATGGAATAATGTAAATAAAAATGCTGATCTAATGGGACTACAGGGCACTAGAGGGAACGCATGGGAAACTTTGCGTTAAGCTCAGCCTAAGGACTTCCTTATTGTCCAGAGACTCCTGAATGTTTGGAAAATGTATTGGTATACTGTCTGAATAAGATTTGATGTTTTGGATACCATCATTATGAAGTTTTATTCCTCAATTATCTGCAAGTCGTTTTATATATATATATATATATATATATATATATATATATATATATATATATATATATATATATATATATATATATATATATAATTTTAATTTTTTTTTCTTAAATGGAAAATATGTCAAATTAAAGAATAATGTACCCAAAATAAAGTTAAGAAACCCCCAATATCTTTGAAACTTCTCTCAAAACAAAACAAAACAAAACAAAACAAAACAAAACAAAACAAAACAAAACAAAACAAAACAAAACAAAACAAAACAAAACAAAACAAAAAAAATGTCTTAGCTCTTAAGTTTAGCATAAAAAAAAAAAATAAAAAAAAAAGGTCACTGATTTGGGGTTAAAAAAAATAAATCATTGAGTGTGTTGAAATCTGTTGACCTACTTTTGCGTCGATATAACAACCAAAAAAACCTATCTTGATTTGCTCTCCAACTCATCACTGACTACGTTTACATGGAAATCAGTAATCAAATTGTTTGCCTTAATCTAAATAAGACAATAACATGACTACGGTGTTTACATGACTTGCTTTTGTTCCTTTCATGATCCTGTTTTGCATGTTATAGCACATAGTTCGATTAGCGTCATTGCGTCTCCACGCTCTCCACATTTGCTCTGAAGATTCATGTCATTTCAGGTGTTTCATTGTTAATTTGTCAACTTTAAGTTTGCCACTTTCACTTTCATTCAGAAACATTTCATGCAAGCCCCCATGACGAACGAGATATTGGGAGGAGTATGAACTGCTGGAGGAGTGTTGTTTTAACGGAATTTGATACTGGACACCGTATGGGAAAAAAATGTCTGTGGACCTTCACTTACTCGATAGGTGCTGAGAATAGTGTCAAACCGCCGTCTTTGTATAGACTATCCTGTCACAAAATGCAGTGAAAATTCTACATGACGTAATAGTTTGATTGTGGTGTTTACATGTCTGTATTTCACTTCAACAATGCGACTAAAATCGTCATACTCCACATATCTTAATCTGATTTCTGTTTAGTTCGATTATGACTTTAGTCGAATTAGGGTCATCAAAAATCACTGTTTACATGGAAGACTCTTAATCAGAGTATCGTCTTAATCGTAAGAAAGAAAAACTTAAATGCTTCTCTTTTTTTTTGGTTTACATTTGAACATATTTTAAAACAGCCCTTTTGGATGAATACTGTATGTTTGATCTATAAGAGGCTGATCTGCGGTAGGGTCTTTCAGAGCCCCGCTGTGATGAGCAAACTCAGGGTGTCTGCCTGCATCAATGGCTCATCATCACCCAGCAACCATTCAGGCCATTAGCAGAGACTCTGCTCATTCAGCAGGTCCGCAGGGATGCCGCTTTGTGCAAAGAGCCTCTCTGCCCTCACAAAACAAAACATCATATAGAAAAAAACACAAGATGATCAAAATGGAAGCAGGAAGAGTATATTACATATATGTCACTGTGTCTTTATTGATGAGAGTTTTATGCAAAACACTTGCTCAAAGAGTCAGTTCCATGATACATTGTGCTTTCATCCAAAGCCAGATAATATATTTGTATATAAGCAATTTATTATTATGCATTGATGGATGAAATTAATATTTATGTATTTTAAAAAATATATATAAAATGTTTTTTATTGTATTAATTGATTATTAAATTAAACATTTTTAATTTAAATTTTTTTTACTTTGATTTTTAAATGAACGTCAAGGTTTTGACATCACATCAATTAGCATTTTTGACCTGTTTTTTGACGTCATGCTTGATGCCAATACTATAAGGAGATTAATTATTACGCATTAACAGATGAAATTAGTATTTATGTATTTTAAATATTTTTTTATAAAATATATTTCTTATCATATTCATTTATTGTTAAATGACATGATTTTTATTTGATAAATGCTATTTTAATACCCTTACTGGTTATATTTTATAATAACTATACACTATAAATCATTTATTAAGCACTAGCAAACAGTGAATTCATTATCTACATTATGCTACATTCTCAGAAATAAAGGTACGCGAGCTGTCACTGGGGTGGTACACTTTTAAAATGTACAAATTTATAACTAAAAGGTCCATACTAATACCTCAAAGGTACATATTAGTACCTAGATAGTACAAAAGTGTTCCTCCTAAAATTTGTAGGTACTAATACATACTTTTGAGGTAGCAATATGGCCCCTTTAAGTATGTGTCTGAAAAGGTACCCAGTGACAACTCACATACCTTTATTTCTGAGAGTGTATAGACTTATAAGCACATCTATAATGTGTTTAATGGTTATATATTTTTGATTGTTATGTTAAGTATTTTATTATTTACTTCTAACTAGTTATTTAAGAGTAGTTGGTGTTTTTTAAGAGCATTCAGAATGCATTAGTAAATGATTATTAAACTATTTAAATTAACATGTATATATCTTATTGTTCAGGCGTATACTAATAGTTACTTTGTGTGTTAACAAATTCTTTATTAACTCAACTTCATCCAGTTTTGTGACCTAATCTAAAGCGAGGACTATTTATGCTTTTATAAATCCCTAATAAATCACAATGAATGGCTTATCAACTGAACAATAAATATTAGCAATCCTGTCTAAAAATAAAATGACTGTAAAGTTTACACATTGCTGAGCAACAGGAGTGTCAACATACATCATAAAATTGAGTACAGTAATTACTCAATATCAGTAGTCATTTATTTTAGATAAGACTGCAAAGATTTACTTTGCATTTGATACAGTTTCATATGTGCATCTTGAAACAAATAATGTGGTTTATTTTCTTTTTTCCAGTTTAGAATATAACAGAGACTTAAAATGACATTAAAGGCATTTACAGAGCATAAATAATCCTCACTTTAGGTCACAAAACTGGATGAAGTTGAGTTAATAAAGCGTTTATTAACACAAATTAACTATTAGTATATGCCTGAATAATAAGAATTATAAATGTTTATTTGAATAGTTTACTAATCATTTACTTACTCATTCTGAATGATCTTTAAAAAAAGAAATTTTTTAAATAGCTAGCATGTAAATAATGCAATACTTAATTTAGTAATGAAAAATGATTCATTAACTAAGTATGAAAAGACAATCATTAAGCACGTTATACATCTGCTTATAAGGAAAGAACAGAGCATTTGTAGCTGTATCTATAAACTGCTTACTAACGTCTATTAATGTAGAGGTAATGCTTAACAAATAATGAATTAACTATTTGCTATGGATTAATAAAAGATTCATAGTGTATAGTTATTATAAAGCGTTACCCAATTTCTTTTATTTTGATTATAACAAACTAGGATGAAATTAATATGTATGTATTCAAATTTTTTTTATAAAATGTGTTTTTATTCTATTAATTTATTACTCAAATGACATTATTAATGATTTGATAAATGTTATTTTAATACAGTTTCTTTTATTTATATCTTTAACAAACTTGATTGCTTACATATAATCTGTACTGCATGTGTTGCATTTATTAATTTCAGTGATGATGTATTTAATCCAGTGTAATCGTATTATTTTGATAAATGATGCAAAATTAAATCATCTTTTAAAGAGAGCAAAAGGGCATTTGCATGGTTGTAGTTTTTGCGGCGCTGAACTTGAGTGGCTGTTTGCCACTTCACATGACCTCATGATGACCTCACTGTGACCATGAGCAATCATTCCCACATAACCATATTCATCAAGAGAAGAAAAATCCCTCTGAAAGCAGGGCGAACGGGGAAACCGATTCCAAAGAAAACAAAAGACACTTCCGAGTTCACACACTTGGGAGTGGTTCATCAATATGGAGCAGTTACTGAAGGACTAAAGACATTAACACATCTAATTGAGTGGCTGCCGGAAGCAAAAACACAGGCAAACTGATTTTTAACAATAGATGATAATGTTTAATAGACAGACCTGTTGCGAGCTCTGAGGTTGTTTTTTGATTGTATATGATTGTATAATCTGTTCACATTAATTGAGCTTACTTTTAAGACAATTTAGAAAAACAGCTTTAAGCTGCGGTCACACTGGGCTTTTCCTCCCATAGACTTCCATTCATACGCACGCGAATGCGTCAGACCGGAAACGCAGGGTCATGCGTCACGTTTCGCAGTTGCTGCGGTGCAAAGTTCAAGTTTGGTGAACTCTGACCTGCGTAATCGCATCACTTGACTGCATGAGACCAATTGAGGATTAAAACATGACCTCTCTGGACAGAAATTTAAAACATGGAGCAATCACTCGCTTTTTTAAATGTCTAATCATCTTGTTTAATCCCGCCCCTTTTCGCAGCGCCGCATGACAGAATTTCGCACACACAAAGCCCAGTGTGACCGCAGCTTTACTGGTGTTGAACAGAAATTCCACCAATCAGCAAGTTGCACTTATGAATGTGCGCCAAAACAGATATTTATCTCTGCCCGCTTCCATTAAGCACTGCAAATGATAAATCTCCCTCAATATACTTAAATATTTGAATATTTATGTATATTTGCAATAAACTTAAAAAGTAAATACAATCTAAAACTTCAATTGAATACTTTTATAATTCTCTGTCATGTTTGATGTGATTGTGTTATTTGCAGTGGTTCAAGGATTGTAGTTCTCTCCCTCATTAATATTTCCCTCATATACCCTATTTTTTAAATAAAAATAAAGTTAGCAACACAGGATCTTTGGAAATATATGCAAAGAGGGAGTATGACACCAACACAGTTCTTTATATATATAGTGTATATATAATATATATTTATATATAACATAATATATATAGTATATATATATACACTGAAAAAAGTGTTGCATGCAAAACTATTGCAAACAATTTATGTGTTGAATTTAAACAAACAAATTAAATTGAGCAATGTTCAACTTAATTTGTTTGTTTAAATTCAGTCCAAATAAATTGTTTACAACCACTTAATGTAAAAAAATTGAATAAATCCAAGGAATCATCTTTGAATAATTTTTTTTTCAGTGTAGTATAGTGTACACTGTAAAAATTTCCGTGATTTCAACGGTAAAAAACTGTAAAATGCTACAGTAAAAATCCGTAACCTGCTCAGTAGTATGTTTCCTTAATATATAGAGTGATTAACCGTAAATTTACTTTCCCAGAATTCCCTGCATGGCACATCACTTTTTTTATGTTTTTTGTTGACATTACTGTGGATCTTTGTAGTTGTTTCCCCATCAGTGATGTACATTAGAGATTTATGTTACATCTAATGTTGATAAACAATGTTTATTTCATGACTTTAATTTTATGCGTGTTACACTGGTGTTAAGTAGCTGTGTGAATGACACTGAACACCTTCTATATACTGATAAACTTTTCTGCTTGTGGAAAAAAGTTGTTTGTGATGAGCATTGATTCATTACATAACTTCCTCATCACCACCTGCATATGGCTGTGTTAACGTGTCTAACTGTGTAACAAATTATGTGTAGATATTGGGTAATTCAAAATACAGACATATTACATCTATAAATTAATGAAATACGGTAGTTTACTGTAAAAATGAGAAATTACTTTTACGGTTTGTACCGTGTTTTTAACGGTGAAATGCTGGCAACCACAGCTGCCGGTTTTATTACTGTTAATTTTACGAATTTATTTTTTACAGTGTATATACCATCATATTGGGGTGAAATAAACACACCCAGTCCTTTTTTTTTTTAAATTAACAACATAAAAACGGTGGACCAATTGGAGCGGTTTTCAGACCGACTTGACGTAGGAGTGCGCTCCCCCCGCCCACCGAATTGATTGACAGCTGCGTATTAACATGTCTCTGTAGTAACTTGTATAATCATATCAACAAGAGAGGACGAGCGCAAAGCAGCCGGGAATAAAAGGTGTGTACAGTTTGCTGGGATCATCAATCATCCTCAAATGTGATCAAGAGTGAGTTTTACAAGTTTTAAAACAGTGCATGTGTGTAATGAATTACAGCGATTTACTTCAGCTTTGCTTTATCAGCACAGTGTCTGAACAATATAAAGGAAGATGCTTCAATCCCGGTTTGTGGACGTTAAATCAGGTTTATTTTGTACATTAACATAACAGATATTCATACAGCAGTGGAGATTAACCTGTATCCTGTCACATTTGCGTGCAAAAAGACTGCAAAGCTAAGCAGTCAGTTTTTTCAGTTAAAGCAGCAGAAAGATGGAATAAAATACCAGTGCATATCAGAGAGAGTATCACTTTTAATCATTTTAAAACTGTTCATAAATTTGGCATAAACAGAATCAAATATGCAGCCACTGATTTGATTTCATTTTACTGATAATGATGTATTGTATGTATTGTACTGAAAGTGTTTTCATTCATTCATTCATTTTCTTGTCAGCTTAGTCCCTTTATTAATCTGGGGTCGCCACAGCGGAATGAACCGCCAACTTATCCAGCATTTGTTTTACGCAGCGGATGCCCTTCCAGCCACAACCCATCACTGGGAAACATCCACACACACTCATCCACACACATACACTACGGACAATTTAGCCTACCAAATTCACCCGTACCGCATGTCTTTGGGCTGTGGGGGAAACCGGAGCACCCTGAGGAAACCCACGCGAACGCAGGGAGAACATGCAAACTCCACACAGAAACGCCAACTGACCCAGCCGAGGCTCGAACCAGCGACCTTCTTGCTGTGAGGCGACAGTGCCTACTTCGCCACTGCGTTGCCCTGAAAGTGTATATTGTATTATTTTTTTACTGTTAAATTTGTTACAACTACAGATGTAAATTAGCTTTATAGCTAACTCTGGCACAACATGTCATGTTGTACATTGTCCCTGTATAAATAAATAAATATAAATAAATAAAATAAATCAAGGTCCCATGATGCAATTCAAAAGCATAAATAAAAAAAAAACAAGAATCACAAAATACAGTAAGCTGCTACTTTACAGATATTCATAACAGGGCAACACACATACATTTACATGAAATCATCAAGCCTGAGTATTTCGCCTAAAACAAGTGGTCTTTTTTAAAGTGTCCAAATGCGGAGTGTTCTCACCCGAGGCATTATATGTGTTCCCTCCCATCGCCCTCACGCTCTATTCTCCATCCCTAACACTCATTCTTCTATACAAACTCAAAAGTTTGACTATGTGAGGACTGTTAGCATGCAGAGCGGAGCCGCATTAGTATTCAGCTCAGTGGCAGCGGCCAGACTCTGCGGTAATGAGATCCAAACCAGTAAATCCCCTTTCACAGCTGGTCTCCATGTTAGCAGATCTCATAATTAAAGTTATGTATGTTCACAAAAACACCTCGTCCCATCAGAACGTATATATTCTGAGTGGAGGATGCAAGAAATGTGCCAGTGTGTAAGAAGCGCTGGCTGTTTCTGATTTTTAGGGCTGCCATGGTGAAGCTGCTTGCTTTAGATACAATGCGGGATCAGATGGTTAAAGTTAAGGACGCTTTAAGGGAAAGTCTCCAACTAACAGGAATTCCTGCTGAGAAGTTTTGAAGTGAATGCCAGAGGCTCATAAAGAATTAAACATGAACTGATGGGAGGAGGAACGCAGAAAACTGGCTTGGCTGTAAAAGAGTTGAGGATGAGACTTCTTTTACTTCTTAATACAGACTAGTTTGCTGGTTTAATAAAGTATTTTTGCTCCTTGTTCATACTACTTAATTAAAATGAGCTGAAACAACACAATTCTTGAGGTTTTTTGGGACAACTTAATTGTTTAATGTTCAATCAACTTCATTTATTTATCTTCCTTCAGCTTAGTCTCTTTATTATCAGGGGTTGCCATAGCGGAATGAACCACCAACTTATCCAGCATATGTTTTACGCAGTGGATGTCCTTCCAGCTGCAACCCAGTATTGGGAAAGACCCATACACTACACCCAATTTAGTTAAGTTTATTCAGTTAATCTATGGCACATGTCTTTGGACATTGGGGGAAACCGGAGCACCCAGAGGAAACCCACATCAACACGGGAGAACATGCAAACTCCACACAGAAATGCCAACTGACCCAGCCGGGACTCGAACCAGCCTTCTTGATGTAAGGAGACAGTGCTAACCACTGATCCAATATGTCACCCCCATTTGTTTTTAGTTCATTGTAACTTATTAAAGTAAGTTAATCATGTTTTAACTTAATTTTATAAGTTATGTAAGCTGTTTTAAGTCAGATTCATTTAGTATAAGTTCAATGGTTAATTTCAAAGTTAATTTAATCCAGCTCAAAAAATTAAGGCAACTATTATTTTTTTTACAGTGTGCTTGTTCAAACTACTTATTTAAAATGAGCTGAAACAACACAATACTTGAGATTTTTTGGGACAATTTAATTGTTTTATGTTCATTCATTCATCTTCTTTTCCGCTTAGTCCCTTTACTAATCTGGGGTCGCCAGAGCGGAATGAACTGCTAACTTATCCAGCACATGTTTCCAACGCAATCTCATAGCAATTATACACCAAAATAAATAATACTACACTAACACTGGTAGGGACAGATATTTTATCAAACCGTAAATATTAAATGATTATCAAATAACATCAAATGAGTTTACACTGCTTTAATTTTATTATATATTGAGTGTATATTTATAATATATTTCATATCATCTTTATATCTATAGCGCTTTGATGTTCAGTTTAGTTTAGTGTGGTTTAGTTTTCACAGCTGAAAGTCTATAAACACTGAAGAGCAAATCCATCGATGCGCATTCAATGTGTGGAAATATGAATGTGTGTAAAAATACATAAAATAAAAATATACATCAAAATAAAAATGCAACATATTTGTAATGCACTTTTGATGTGATGAATCATTATGGACAGACAGACAGTAAAACAGATAGATAGTAAAACAGATAGACAGAAAGACAGGCAGACCGATAGACAGACAGTAAAACAGATGTATAGATAGCAAAAGATAGATAGATAGATAGATAGATAGATAGATAGATAGATAGATAGATAGATAGATAGATAGATAGATAGATAGATAGATAGATAGATAGAAATTAAATTCTCACAAATTTGACGCCACCCAGTGGTCACATTAAGAACTGCATTATCAGATTTACCTCAGTTCAACACTCGCCTGGGCAGCTAGAGTTCAGTCCTGCTCTCACTCTTGATCTGTTCATGTAGAAATCTAGGAGAAGCTGTAAAAATACAAAAAATGGCTCGGTAATAAAATACTTATTGCAAAAATACATCAGTCACAATAACGACGCAGTCTTTTGTTTATAGATAGGCCACCCTACTACATGTAAAAACAAACCCAAGTTATTTCTTGACATTCATTTTATCAAGATTTGCTCTTGTGAACGTTAGTTCTTTCGTGTTTATCCGCTTCCGATACTAACTTAACTACATTAACAGTAAGAGCTAGAGATTGACTGTTTGATTAAATGAATTGGGATTTACCTGAATCTGCACTTCAACTGTTTTCAGCAGCAGCGCCACTTTTAATGGCAAAACTCTTAGATGAACTGTTCCCAGAACTGCAATGTTACTACCTCGAAACTCAGAAAAGTCGTTGCTAAACTATTTAATTGATCATAACTTCGTAAGAGCATTTCTGCTAAACTATTGCGTCAGTATTTAATTTATGAGTTGGAGCAAGAGCGGGAAACACTATGATGTCCTCATCCGTATTTTTGCAGGGGAAAGAAGAAAATATTGCCATTTAAATACTTTTATGTGCTTGGTAGGTATCTTTTGTGGGTTTTGGATATCCCGCCGCTAATTAAAAGTATAAAAAAATTTCGAAATTATTTTATGCAGTGATATGGAAACTACATTGCCGTTAGATATGTTTGTCAACAGAATCAAGCGACTCGATCTGATCAGTAGGTATTAATTACACTGTCCTTACACATGTTTCATTTCGTTTTTATTATGACAAATGTACAAGATAGTAAATCATATTAAAGAAATTACAGTACAGTTAACAAAAACATCAAAAAAAGAGGAACAGACGAACACAAAGGACGCTTCTAAATGCTAAAACCAGACGGTATCTGTCCATCTGCTGTCAAACTACATCAGGCATCTTCAAACACTGGTCTCGGCATTCATAATATCAAATTAAGCGGAGACATTTTTTTCAAAAATGTCAAATACAAATATACACTGTGTCATTATAGGCTGGGCTTCAATTTCAAATTGATGTCTGTACCTTTGATTTTTAAGTTAGACGGCTGAATATTGACGCAATACTGTTGAAGGATCACCTCTGGGGAATTGTTGTGGTTTTGTTCCTAATAATGCTCTTCCTCTCATTTTGAAGAAAAAAAAAATAGGGAAGATTTATTCTGCAAATCTGCAAAAGCAAAGTCAGACTAGAAGATATGTGCATGCCAAGCATAGACATTAATGTACAAGAGATTTTTACACAACTTTTGTCGATCAATTCTGACACCAAAACAATAAAATCTGTCATCGGGCTTTATATCAAATGTATTTCCTTTTGGAGAGCAGATCATTCTTGGAAATGTTTTAGTTATCAGTGGAAATAGGACAGAGAGACGGAAAATTCCTAAAGAAAAAACAAAACCTATGAAAATGAGGCAGACGTGCCCACTTTGGAGTGGTACAAATGTACCTACAAAACAAAATATAAACAACCGCAATCATAAAAAGGACTGCTATGTATAACTTTAAAATGCTTCTAATATGTTACAGCAAAAAAACTACAGATATACACACCAGGATAATGCAAGACTATACCATGTCTGTCAGACGGGCGCATCTTGAAGCTCTCGGAAGGGTCGGAAATTATTCAATATTACCTTTAAAAATAGAGGAAACCAGGAGATGAAGAATTTCTTCCTGCATGTCTTGCAAGAAAAATGTATTGCTTTGCAATTTATGAAAATACATAATCAGCATGTGGAGAAAAACAAAACAATACAATGATTATATTCATATATTTATATAAAGAAAACGAATATAGTACACTGTAACACAGATACGATGGGCAAAAAAACAATCCCTTAGATGGAAAAATCTGAGATGAACAGAGAAACAAACTGCACAACGGCGTGGGAGAGTCCTCAGTTTTATCCTCAAGTGGAAGATTTGGCATTTGACGCATTGAAAAGCTGCCAGCGTAAATAGTGTTTGACTTCACATGGTGCTAGAACTGAATTTTAATATGTTGGCATGAGAAAAATAATAATATTAATAATAATAATTTTCACCGTTAGACAAACTTCCAGGAATCGTTAGCTCTTAACGGTGCGAGCGACCAAAAGCGATAATTTCAGGTACAAATTACAATTCTGTAATAAATAGTGTAACAAAACAAAGCTTATAATGACATCACTTAATAAAAACAATTCCCCACCAAAATGACACTAGAAATTTAACTTCCGCTCGTATGTTGATTATAAAAAAGACGAATGTTTAAAAAAAATGGCCTCGGAGTGGAATCGCACATCACCTCAGGCTCCTCCCCCATTCACACAGACTCCGCCCACTTCCGGGTTTCTCTTTGAAATGTGCGACAGACAGCAGTGAAGATCGAAACACATGACCAATGTCAGATGGCTGAGTGATTAGTGTAAAAAAGAAAGAGGTTTTTGAGGTTTTGCTTCCAGAGAGGGTTTCGTTTGAGAAGAAACATCTCAGGGAAAGGATTGCCGTGTCCTTCTCTTGATACTTTTTGCTCGGTAAAATATTTACAGCTATTATTATTATTATTATTAACGTGTCATGGACAATCTGTTCCACTGGCACTTTTATAACAGGGACTGTTGATGAGATCTGTGGTGAGGGTTTACAAAAAGATGAAGATGAATGCCAGGTTATAACTGTTCGCTGTTGCAGACATAGTCTACGAGGTCTGTGACTCCCAAAAGATCGTCTTCGTCTTCTTCCTGTGCGCCGGCTTCCAGGCCATTGGGTGCTATGGATGGTGTGTTGCCATTTTTAGACGTTGCTCCTGCTGTGGGCCGAGGCGCGCCACCCTCCAGACCCTTTATAGGGCTCTGTCCATTAGTAGAAGGAGGCTCTGCCGTGGTGTCGTTTATTGGACTGGGTCCTTTACTAGCACTCGTCTCCTCTGTGTTTTTCTCCTGCGGGCTTTTCTTCACCTCCTGCTCCTCTTCTTCGCTCTCGCTGGAAGAGTCATCAGAGTCGATTCGGTTTACTCGCTTCCGGATGGGACGCTCCTCTTCCTCGGATTCATCTGAATCATCATCATCGTCATCGTCCTCTGACTCCCGTCGGCGCTTTAGGGATAAACGTCTGCGTCGCTTCCTGGATTCCTCCTCCTCAGACGAGTCGGCTCTGATCTTCTTGGGTTTTCGCTCTTCTTCTTCTGATTCCGCTGACTGGAAACTGGCTGGAGGAGCAAAAGAGAATAAAATCATCAAAATATTATGTTTTAAATCACTCTAAACCAGTGTTTCTCAACCATGTCCCTGGAGGACCACCAGCTCTCCATTATTAATAGTTTTAATAACTCATTTCTAATAACTGATTTATTTTATCTTTGCCATCATGACAGTAAATAATATTTGACTAGATATTTTTCAAGACACTTCTATACAGCTTAAAGTGACATTAAAAGGCTTAACTAGGTTAATTAGGCTGGTTAGGGTAATTAGGCAAGTTATTGTATAACGATGGTTTGTTCTGTAGACTATCGAAATAAAATATAGCTTAAAGGGACTAATAATTTTGACATTAAAATGTTTTTTTTTTTTAATTAAAACTGCTTTTATTCTAGCTGAAATAAAACAAAAAACACTTTCTCTAGAAGAAATAATATTATCAGACATGCTGTGAAAATTTCCTTGCTCAGTTAAACATAATTTGGGAAATATTTAAACAAGAAAAAAAATTCAAAAGGGGGCTAATAATTCTAATTATTCTAATAATAAGACCATTATGTATGAAATTTTAGACTTAAACAGGCTAAATGCTAAGGATTCTTTTAAATATCCCACTTTTCACTTGCCCTATCAAAAATTATTATAATTTAATACGTTTAATAAGACAATAATCCTAATTTTTAAAAAATATTTTTTATTAATTTTCAAATATATCCATTTACAAACTATAACCCTTATCAAGAATATAACAAAACATAGCTGTCAATTACTTCAGTCTACAATAATAATAATAATTTAATAATTAAAAAAATATAGGTGAGGTCAGTATCCTCAGCAGTTAATAAATGGAGAACATTTAAGCAAATGTTACAGTAAGAAAAGTTAATGCTATTTTTAATTAAAAAGTTAAACGCTTTAGTGAGATGGATTGGTGGTGATTGTACTGTATGGGTGTTAATGGCCAGATTGGGTAGATATACATGAACAATGTAAAATTAGGACCTGTTAAAACAGATTTAAGACCTACAACACAACATTTCAGTAGATTTAAGACTTTCTAATTTTGCTTTTGACATTTAAGACTTTAAGACCCTGCGGATACCCTGTAATATAATATAGAAAGGCAGCTGGATTTAAAAACACAGAAAAAACTTTGTTAACATTTTATAATATTATGGAAAATCTGAATCTTCAGCATCATTACTTCAACCTCTGAAGTCAAATCCAATTCTAATAGCATTTAATACTCAAGAAACATCACTGATATGAAGTTTTCAACAGCTGCTTTAGTTTGGGCACCCCTGTTCTAAAGACTTTGGTTAGCCTGTTCAGTTGTGTATGATTAGGACTGGAGCTAAACCAAGGTGGCCCTCCAGGATCAGGATTAAATATGCCTTGTTTTCCCTGCTTTACTACTTTTGTAAAAACAGTAATAAATGTTTATAAATGAATTGATTAAGAAAGTAAAAAAGAGAGAATATATGTACATTATGCATCTTTATTAAAACATTGAATTTAGCTAAAAATAAAAGTAGTAATTCCTAATAAAAAGACAAATATTTCTGAATAGTTCAGTCATCCATGTTCCTAAATAATCGACCTAATCAGCTAGGGCTGCACGATATCGTAAAAATCTGACATCGTGATATTTTGTTTTCCTGCAATATAATGCAGAATGAATATAATTAAACAGGAAATTTGAATATCTCTTTTTGGAAAGATTTAATTAAAACAGATTGACTGAGGTGATCAAGTCTTCTATGCAGTGCATCTACATAAAATTAATTAAAAGAATATATAAATATGACAAAAATAAAAGTGAAATAAACAGTGCTTTATGGTTTTCTGGAGCCTAACAGTATTCATAAACAATAATTGAATAAATCAAAAGTAAAATAACATGGTCCCCATTGTATAAATAATATTGTTTAATCTTTAATAAATAATCTAATCCCGCGATGTGACTATTGTGGATACACATATTGCAATATCGATGCTCAAATAATATATTGTTCAGCCCTATTATAAGCTATTAAAAAAACTGTATTAGTCACACAAACTGTAAGCTAAACTTCCACTGAACTCTTATATTTAACTGAAATGTCAGAGTTATACTGACCTTCGCTGTCAGAGCTGGACAGTCGTCTGCGCTTCTTCTTCTTGTCTTTGTTGGTGCTGGCCTGCGAGCCGTCTGAATCTGAAGTTTCACAGTAATTCACCTCTTGCTTTCGGCTGCGATACGAGCGTCGACAGCGGACGTCCAGATCACTGTCACTGAAGTTACTAGAGCCCTCCGTCACTGCAGAGAAACACACAACAATCAGTCAACACAGTAAATTTAAACAAAAACTAGCAATACATAAATAATACTTATTAGCCAACAAAAAAAGTTACCATTTTAATTAGCCTTAAAATGCAATCAAAAATCAACAACAGCTCTTCTATTAGCTAACTGATGTTAAAAATACTTCCAATGCTGAAGAAATGAATCTGTGCCTCACCCATCTCGTCCTCTTCCTCCTCTTCGTCAGTCTCCAGCTCCTCTTCATCAGAGTATCCTTTGGGTCTGCGTCTTCTGCGCGGAGGTTGTTTTCTCCGGTTTCGATTCCGGCTCGTCCTCTTTCTGTTCGCAGGATTCGCTCGTGGACCTAGAGCGTCACTGTCGAAGTCACTGTCCTCTAAGGACGGCGCGTTGTCTTCACTATCTGCATTTTCAGACGCAACAAACTCCTCCTCAGAACTGCTGACCAATCAGAGCAGAGCAAATGTCATTACACTGATGGATACTGTGCTCCCTATACTGACCAGAGGAGAAGAAACTGTTCAATTAAGTTGTTATTTTTGTTTAATATGCCCACAAAAGTGTGGCTTCATAATATTCTGATTGGACCACTGAAAACACAGGGATGCATTTGAGGAGGATTTCTCTGGACTGAATGTCTCTGGACTGTTGCTGTCTATGAAGGATGAGAAAGATTTTAAGGTCTTAGTGCAGTGGTCTCAAACTCAATTCCTGGAGGGCCGCAGCTCTGCATAGTTTAGCTCCAACCACCTCTAACTCTTACCTCCTTAATAGTCTCTAGTAGTCTTGAACCCCTTGATTAGTTGGATCAGCTGTGTTTGATTAGGGTTGGAGCGAAACTGTGCAGAGCTGCGGCCCTCCATGAATCCAGTTTGAGACCTGTGTCTTACGAGGATTGGAACGACATGAGGCTAAGTAATTAATAACCGAATATACACTTTATACACTTTAAAAGTTAGTTTTGAGATTTTATTTGAGTGTTTTTGGAATTGTTTGAATCTTGGGAATTTTATTATATTATCTTTTGTGCATTTAAATACAAATCATAAAAACATTGTGTGCTTCAGAAAGTCAAATGTTATTGCATCATATTAATTTTATCATTTGAGGCTGGAATAAATTACTTTTTATTATATAATTTAAAGTTTTTATAAATGATTTCTAGTTGTTAAATAATGAAGGATTTTTTTCTAACAACCAACAAAAAGCACGAGCATTATTTAAACATTTATTTTTAAGCATAAAACCTTATCAATTTGTTCATTTATTTTTAAAACGCACACACACAGTGCAAAAGTCTTAAGCCACTAGTATTTTCACCAAAAAAAGGTTTAAAGTTGGTTATTTCTATATTATTCTGTAGCATGTAGTTTGAAATATCAATTTATATTACCAAACATTATTTTTGTCATTAACTGTAATTATACAGTGAGATTTTTGTCAGCACAAGGAGTCTGGCAACAGCCAGTGTTCCACACAGAGATTTGATCTGATCATAATCCAGTCAATCTGGAATGATATGAAGAAATAGAACAAACTAAATCGAGAAGAAATTTGGCAAGATCACAAAAATTCTTCAAGAAACCAATTCATAAACACACACAGGCATACATAGTTCAAGATGTTTGTGTAAACTGAAAGTGTTAAGGAGTAGTGTGAAAAAAGCAATATGTTTTTTATTACTTTTTGTCTCCTTTTCATAAAGAAATTGTATTTGTATTGCTTAAAGCTGACATAATCACTGAGCTTCTTCTGTTGCGTGTGATATGCCTTGCATATTAATGAAGCATTTTTGCAGAAGTAGATGAAGCCGACAGAAATGCAAAGGCCTGAATGTCCAAAATTAACATGAGCTTTGCAGCGAAACTTCCTGTGGTTTAAAATGAACAAATAATATTTGCAGTTGAAAAAGTCTTATTCTTTTAATATTGTGCAGAAAATTCGTAGAAAAAGAGGACGTATGTATGGGTGCGGCCAATGGAGGACTGGAGAATGATTGACAAGTGACGAATTTTACCAAACTCCACCTGTTAATATCAGCTGCCTATAAAAGTTAAAGTCAGGAAATGAAAACTGTTGCGCACCTCCTGAATGTAACTTTTGCATTGCATTGGGGATACCACAATTCTGTGAATCGAATTATTCATTTGTTTCCAATAAATTACAAAGATTTTTGACATTGAAGAAAAACCTTTCCTGATCTTTTTTATTGAACACGCATGGAATTGCTTAGATATCCCAACAGTAGCCTACATGTACGTTATTTCAGCCTAGTAATTCAGTAAAACACTCATAAACATATGTCAACATCTTGCCTTTCTAAATTTTCACAGTGATTAGTTGCCGGCCGGCGTTTTCACTTGACATTAGCATAAAGTCAAGAAATTCTCAACCTTTCTGATGCTCTCGGCTGCTCTTAACACTTTTTCTGTGCTGCTTTCGAGCCCATAATGCACTGCGTGGGGGTTTATGCCCAACTTCCATATGAATGAACTGAAAATTAAAATGTATTTTATGAATTTTTTTCTTGCATTGTTATGTGATGCCATTCTACTTTTTTATTTATTTTATTAAAATGTATGTGTGTGTGTACTTCTAACACATGTGGTTGGTCAAATAAATGTACATTCAAACCAGAGTGTTATTAAATCTAATAGGTAACAATAATAAAATATGATAACCTTGTTTGAAATGGGTTTGTCTAAAAGAAAAATGTGGTTTTGTCTTTACTACTAGGTACTTATAGTATATTGACTGGGTTAAATAGAATTGCGTTACTAAAAAAGACTAAAATATGATTTTCATTGACTAACACTAGACTAAATGGCTTCAGTTTTCGTTGACTAAAGCTAGATGAAAATAGTCATGGATGATTCTGAGTGAAATAAGATATTTAACCTTTCTGACACTCTTGGTTGCTCTCAATGCTTTCTCCGTGTCACTTTCAAGCCCATAATGCACTAGTTTACGCTGAACTTCCATATGAATGAACTGAAAATGTAAAATGAAATACGCCAGTGGAATTGCACCGTTAGCATTACCTGTCACTGAGGCGGAACTCGTCTTCACTTTCCTCCTCATCCACAGTGCTGTCGCTGTCCAGATCATTGAGACGCCGCCGTTTCTTCTTCTGTGCGGCGCTAGTTCTCTGCGGTCGGCCGTTCTCCTTCCCTTCCTCCTGCAGGATGGTGGACATGTCCTTCCCTCTGTGGCCTGTGATGTTCGCCATGTCCTTCCCTCGTCCTGCTCCTGGATAAAAATACACACATCTGATCAGTCATTCAAGCTCAAACATCAACAATACTGCACAGCAAGAAGAGCAAATAAAAGCTCCTTCACCTCCACCTTCTGCCTCTTTGATGTCCTCCTCAATCGCCTCTTCGATCGCTTCATCAAACTCATCAAATCTGTGCAAAAATGAGCAATAAAGTGTGAATAAAGATGGTGTATGAAGAGCAAAAGATCACTGTGTCAGCAAAGGAGATTTATTTACCTGTAGCTTATGTATTTCTTGGCTCTGGTTGATCTCCGTCCCCAGCCTTTGCTCTTCTTAGTCTCCGTTTTATCCTTCACCACAACCTCTTCCTTTTCTTCCTCCACTTCAACCTTCAAAGAAAATGTTGAAAAATACTTTCAAAGACTTTTTAAAGCATCATTCATTTATTTTCCTTCAACTTAGTCCCTTATTAATCAGGGGTCGCCACGGTGGAATGAAGTATTCCAACATATGTTTTACGCAGTGGATGCCCTTCTAGCTGCAACCCAGTACTAGGAAACACCCATACACTCTCACATTCACACACACAATCATACATTATGCCCAAATTAGTTAATCCAATTCACCTATATTGCATGTCTTTGGACTGTGGAGGAAACCGGATGCCAACTGGACCAGCTGCGACTCAAACCAGTGACCTTCTTGGTGTGAGGCAAAAGTGCTAACCACTAAGCCACCATACTGCCCCTTTTTTATTTATTTATTTTTTTTGTATTATTTTAAATTAATAATTTTTAAATGCACATTTTTTGACCCTTTTAAACTGCTTTATTAAAATTAGCTGAATTCAATACTAACAATATTCACATGCACTTTCTGAAATATTGATAAAAAAGTGCATTATTTGTCATCGTTATTATAAATTTAACATTTTTAAATTAAGTATTTCTCAGTTTTTGTTGTTGTTTTTGACAGCAGCCCAGTACAATTGCTGAAATAACCCTATAAACAAATCTCATTTCAAATTTAATTTAAGCACTTTCAAGGACCACTTATTTGTTTTTAAGTACTTTCCAGGCCTTGAATCTATACGTCTATAATTCAAGTAATTTCAAGTACTTTCAAGAACTGTGGGAACCCTGTATAGTAATAATTTCAAAGGTTTATGGTCAGTAAATAAGATGTTTGGATGCATGTAAGGATATTGCTAAAGGTTCTATTGCCAAAGCAAATAAAAAGAGAGACAGAGGGCAACCCTGTTTCGTAGATCAACCTAATAGAAAAAAACTAGAACTATAATAGTTTGTTTGTATAGAGGCTTGTGGATGGGCATATAGTAATTTAATAAATAAAATAAAGTTTGAACCAAATCCAAATTTAGTAAGGGTGGCAAAATAAATCCCACTCAACCCAATCAAAGACTTTTTCTGCATCCATTGAAATAAGTGTTTCAGGTTGAACGGGATCCGGATTCGATGTGTAAATAATTTTAATAATCTTCTGATATTCAAAAAATAAAAGACGATTCTTAATGAATCCTGTTTAGCCTCTGGAGATCAATGTGGGAAGCATTTTCTCAAGGTTAGTGGCTAGAACAGGGGTGTCCAAACTCTGTCCTGGAGGGCCGGTGTCCTGCATAGTTTAGCTCTAACAACTCAATGCAGACTTCCAAACTTTTGAATGTTCATTTTTGAGTAAACAACCCCTTTAAAATCCATTTGATTAATCACTATAGTTTATCCACCCTGTTTATATGATAGTTTAGCTTCACAACTGCATTACTAGAATGCAAAATGTTTACTTACACGTGGTTTACTTCACATGCGAGCATTTTAACATTAAATATCCATAGGGAGGGACTTACAGAGGGCGTGATGATGTTCTCCACACTAATGCCAACATACACTAGTCGCTCTTTCCTACAATGAATAAAAGCAAAACAAAAGAGTCAACATTTCAGGCAGAAAATTTCTCATATACACCATCATTTTCATATTAGAGCAGGATTTCCAGTTTCCAGTGTTGAATCCAACAGCTTTTAGCAATCCAAAACAACTAATTTTGCTGCTTGATACAAGTAACTTTTGATACAAGATGCAGTTTTATTACATTAATTATAAACACTAATTTGTAGCTTTACCATTCACTGTATTTTAATATTTTTCGTGTTGTTTCCCTACAACGACTTACAAACCAGAATCTCGTATATCTACAGAAAGCAGTTAACCTGCATGTTGAAAAATACGGTGGATAGACAGAGCAACTAAAATCCAGATAAAATTATAAAGCACTTCAATGTTGTTATCAGTTCTTTGGATTTGCCATTGATATTAACAAGTACATGTTTTAAATTAAATTCTCATTTAACAGCGTTTCATTTTATAAATGACCAATGACATTTCATTTAAAAGTTTAAATACTGATACTCAATGTAAATGATTCCAAGTTTTTAGACCTTTTACATACAAGCTTATTTCCCCCCCAATGTTTTGCATTTGAAAACATGTAATATTTTATACTGACCTATTGTCATTTTCTCAAAATAAATACTCCAAATGATAATATTCTTAGGTTACACTTTAATTCACGATGTCCTTATGTACTTACTATAGTAATTACAATTAATTATTCATAATTACAAGCAACTAAATCTAAATCTAACCATATTTTGCTATATATATTGGAATATTGCAGTAATTTTATAAGAAGATTTAAATAACTCTAAACAAATTACAAGTATAAATGAGTACAGTAGACAAAGATACAAATGAAACATAATGCTTTATGGTTTTCTGGATATTCTAACAAACAATTTTGAGGTCAAATGTAAAATAATGTAATGTACTCAAATCAACCAAAAATAACACTACATAGTCTTCATTGTAATAAAATATACAATTTATCTTTGATGTTACAAAATTTATAATTTCTTGTGCCAACTACGCCATAACTAGGCCAACATAGAATCTGCGCGCGCAGAAATCCGCAGATTTTTAATCAATCATTTAGTCTATTTATTTACTTGTGTAAACGTGTGTAAATTTATATTTATTCATTTTTACATAATTTCAGTAATATTATTGACAAACATGAAAATGTTCATTGTATTTATTTACAATACAGTTTGTAAAGTAATATTTTCTGTCCTTTAGTAGATATAATATTTGAGAGACTTGTTTTGTTTACCAATTAAGTGGATCTAATTGGATTTGCATTGTAAACATTAAATAAAAGATAAAAATGTATTATTTTTTATATCATTTAATAAATTTTTAGCTCTTTTACTCCCAAAATCATTCTGCATAAATCCGTTTTTTACAAAATTCTGAGCAGAAATAGCAAAAAATGTCCACAGATTCTGTTTAACCTTAATTATAACCCAACATATAATAAAACAATAACCACAACTCAACATTGCAGATTCAGTGACGTGACTATCGCATATTAGCACGTTGCGATATCGATGCTGAAATTATTTACTGTGCAGTAGTTACACTTTAATCAAGGCACCTTAAAATAAAGTGTAACTAAATCCTATTTGACATTTTGAAGACATGCTAAGCAGTAGTTCAGCAATTTGATATAAAAACAAATTAATATTTTACTTCAAACTAAATAATGACTTTGAAGTACTCTTAAATTTCTTTCTACACACTAGAAAGCAGTTGACTGAATAAACACAGGATGAACTTTTCTGCGACTGCCATCTGAATAACTTGATCAGTTTTAAACATGTTTATTCACCTCCGCTCTGCGCGTTCTTTCTTTTTGAGGGCGGCATCCAAATTCAGCAGCTGCTCTTCCAGTCTGTCGCAAAGTAGCTTCTGAAAGCCAAATATACAGCATCAGCATAGTCAGGATTGTTGATTTGTGAATTCTGATTAGGTTTACATGGACACCAATACTCTGATTTTAATACGATTAAGACAATACTCTGATTAAGAGTCTACCATGTAAACAGCAACTAAAGTCAGAATCGAACTGAACAGAAATCAAATTAAGACATGTGGAGTATTCCTATTTTAGTCGCATTATTGAAGTGCAGTGAAGACAATTTATTAGATGACTGATGTCCATGAAAATGTAGTCCTGGACTCACGTGCTGGCAGGGAGGACAGAACCACTCTCCGTCTGGAATGATCATGAGCGGAGGACGCAGGCAGGCAGTGTGGTAGCCGCTGTCACAGGAATCACACAGCAGGATCTGGGGAAGAGAAATATGACAGGATAAATACCTGATGTCTATAATGAGCAAAATGCAGAATCACAGTTTACTGCATGAAGCTGAATGTCACATCATTTGCCAAATTATAGATGAAACTAAAGGTCCTTGCACATGGAGTCTAAAGGTCAAAATGAAAATTTAAGATGCAAATTCTGCCATTGTTTACTCATCCTCTACTTTTTCAAAACCTGTTTGAGTTTCTTTCTTCAGTTGAACTCAAAGGAAGATATTCTGAAGAATGTTGGGGGGAAAAAACAATTTTTGACTTCCACAGAATTTCTTTTCATAGTCTTTTTCCCAACATTCTTCAAAATATCTTGTTTTGTGTTCAACGAAAACCCATTAAACTTTGTAACCACTTTAGTGCAAGTAAATAGAGAGGAAATGTTCATTTTTGGGTTATCACAAAAAATGCAACCTCACATTTACACACCATCTCTGAAACCTTTTTCTGTTACAAAAATATTTGGATCGGGTGAAATTTTCTGCATTTTTTCAGATCCGTAGCAAGATTTTTGACATATCAGAGTGACCGTACAAGCATACATGACAATCCCAAACAACGTCTAATATGATCCATTTCGTAGCACAAAGAACTTCATGAAAAACAAAATACACAATACAAATAGACAGAATATAAATATTAATTTTGAAAGATAATAGCTGTAGCCCAGAGGTGTCAAACTCAGTTCATGGAGGGCCGCAGCTCAGCACAGTTTAGTTCCAAATCTAATTAAACACACCTGATTGTACTAATTGAGTCCTTCAGGCTTATTTGAAACCTACAGGCAAGTGTGTTTAAGCAGGGTTGGAACTAAACTGTGTAGATCTGCGGCCCTTCAGAAACTGAGTTTGACACCCCTGCTGTAGTCTATTAAAGATATACTGCAATTCTCTCTTCATGATAAATTGGTAGTCTTGTATTTAAAATTTAGGCTACCTCCACAGGAAACCAGAGCTTTCACTCTCCTATTTTGTATTTCCACATTAATGCTACGGTCACACTAGAGTTTGAGTTTGACTGCGGCTTTAGCCATTAAAAAAACAGTGTAGTATTCATGGCAGACCGTGTGGTGCAGTAATGCTCCCACAGAGATATAAAAATTAAGAATAAAAAAAAATGGGAAAAGTAGACTTAGTATGTGCATTTACATTGCACGCTGCTTACAAACAGCAGAGTCTGCTCACACAAAAATACAGAAAATATATTTTCAGATTTATCCACTCTGGGACCAAGAAAAAAACAGAAAAGGTGCATCTAATCAAATTGCAATATTGTAAATATTTAACTACAAATGCTATGTCTAAAACAGTGTTTCTCAACCACGTTCCTGGAGGACCACCAGCACTTGAATCACATCTGAATCAGGTGTGTTTGGTTAAGGAGACAGGAAAAATGTGCAGAGCTGGTGGTCCTCCAGGAACATGGTTGAGAAACGTGGTTGATGAATTTGAAAATGGCTTTTCAAACTATCGTTTTCAATTCTTTCCATCGTCCACACTGAAACAACTGAAAACGCTTTCGATCAGTACTGCAAGAGATGCTTTTACTCACATCATATCTGCCTGTGGTCTGCTTCTGCTGCTGAACAACAGCTCCCAGTAAACATTATATGTTCTTTAAAAAAAGAGGTAATATGGAGCATGCACAAACTGAATGAAGCTAAATTGGTCACATGACTACATATGACTTAAATGCGTAATCGTTTTAGAAAGCCTTTGTTTCCACAGTCCACACTGCAACACGAAAACAGCATTTTCAAATGTATCCCCTTTGGTTTTCTTTTTCTAAAAATGCCAGCTCTGTGTGGACAGAAGGCCGCAACAGAGAAATATTTGTGTTTTTAAATAAAAATGCATGGACCCTTTTCACAAGACGAGTTTTTAATCATCAGCATCTTAGATCATTGAAAGTTTTTAATATATATATATATATATATATATATATATATATATATATATATATATATATATATATATATATATATATATATATATATATATATTTTTTAACTTATGAATATTTATATTTATGCATGTGTTATATCATATTTACATCAAAAAAAAAAAAAAAACTAACTACAATTACGAGGTGTTTCTAATGCGGTGTCTGTTGACAGGACAGAGAATTTGACTTTGTTCTTTTTTTCTGGCTGCCATTATCAGTCTCACAACTTTCTTTTACTATTTCAGCAAATGGAATTGTAAAAAAAAAAAACTCTCCCATTCACTGCGCTCTAAGTTTACCTAGCGATGACGACTTCTGCTACTGAGAAACCCAGAAAAGTGAAACGGGTCCATTAGTGTGGACATGGCCAAAAAGACTATTTAAGTTCTGCATGATTGTGTAAATGAATGAGACTGTTGAAAAAGTCTTTAGTTAGCACATTTAACTGCTTGTTGAATTAGTTTTTATGAAGAGTGTCGCACCAGTTCAGGATGGTTGGGAAGGCCACAGTGTTTGCAGGGGTCGTCATTGGGTGTATCGTCTTCTGATGAAGAGGTGGAGGAGTCAGAGCTGCGCCGCTCACGGTTTCGGTTTCTCCGTCTCTTCTTGCTCTTCTCCACCTTGTAGTCTTCATCGCTGTCATCCTCCTCTGTCTCCTCTTCCTCACTTTCGCTCTCCTCTTCATCTTCCTCATCCTCTGAAGATTTCTTTTTACGCCTCATGCGAGACCACGGTTGTCGTTTTCGACGTCTCCCCACCTGCTGAACGAAGAATTACGTTTATTTCCAATTAAATTACTTTGAACTGTATGCTCATTGATAGAAAATATTTAACACAAAAACAAAAAAACTTCATGGGAATTTAAGACTTTAAGGCCTAAAATTTTGTTTTTGGAATTTAACTTGACTTTAAGACCCTGCAGACACATACCTTTGGTTTTGTCTGCCCATCTGGCTCTGCTTTCCTCGGTTTCCTCTGTACAGGCTCCTCCTCCTCTTCTTCTTCTTCCTCCTTCTCCTTCTCCGGTGTGGCCTGTTTCCGCTCCGCCTTCTTATCCTGGATCTCTACGGCTTTAGCAGTGGGTCTGCAGATTCTGGGAGACCTTCTCAAACACCGTCCATCCGTCGTCTCAGACTCCGAATCTCCCTTCAGCTCTTCTCTCTGAATCTCTGCCTTCCTTCTGTGAGCTGGTTTCTTCATCTTCAGAGGAACTCTTCCCTGTCGCTTTCCATCATCTTCTTCCTCTTCTACAGTTTTATCCTTATCCTGACTCTCGTGAGATTTCTTTGAAGGCCGTCCTGGTTTTTTAATGCTTTTACTCTTTTCTTGAACAACAACGGAAGCCTTGCTTTTTTCAGAAGTCGCGTCTCGCTCTGATTGTTTGCTGGTGCTTTTATCCACAGGAACATTGGCTTCCTTCACACTTTCTTTTGTTGTCTCCTCAGCAGTTTTAGGGATCTCCGAATCAGTTTCCATTTGATTCCCGTCCCTTGAACCTGGTTGTTTTTCATGTTCTCGGTCTGATTCGTTGGGTTTTTCTGAAGCTTTATCTTCATGTGATGTTTTCACAGTTTCATTATTTTTATCTTTGTCTTCTGCTGTTTCCGATTTGTTACTTTTAGCCGTTTCAGCTGCATCACATTTGTCCTCAGCATCTACTTTCTTTGTTGTTTCTGACTTTTTGGAATCAGAAACAGAGGATTTTTTAATATCCATTTTTGATTTGGAGGAGCCAGACTTCTCTTGTTTTTTGTCTTGAGGGCTATCCATATCTTCACAGGGTTTAGAACCAATGGACTCGGTTTCTCCGCTGGTTAAGAGTTTGTCTCCTTCTGAGATGCATGGTTTTTCAGCTGACTCTTTTTCTGTGTTGCTGTCATGAAGTTTATTTTCTTCAGCATTCTCTGGCTTTTTTGTGTCAGAATGAGGTTTGATTATTTCCCGGGACTCTTTTGATTTTGATGACTGGAATGATTCAGTTTCCATTGGCTGTTCTTGGTCTTTAGATTTCTGACTTGGAATAACTTTCTGCGACTCTTTTTCTGGGAGAACTTTCTGCGACTCTTTTTTTGTTGGTTCTTGATTTGGGAGATCTTTCATCGAATCTTCTTTCACTGTCGGCTCTTTTGCAGGCTGATCTTTCAACGCCTCTTCGCTTGCAAGATCTTTTGATGATTCTTTGTTTGATGGATCATTTGTTGCACCCTCTTTGAGAGATTTTGCTGACTTTTCATTTGAGGTATCTTGCAATGATTCTTTTTTTGAAAGAGCTTTAGTTTTATCATCTTTTGATTTTGCTGATTCTTTGCTTGGGGCATCTTTCAATGATTCTTCTTTTGAGTCTTTGCTTTTCTTCAATGATTCTTCTTTTGATTCTTTGCTGAGGGCGTCTTTCAATGATTCTCCTTTAGATTCTTTGCTTGGGGCATCTTTCAATGATTCTCCCTTTGATTCTTTGCTTGGGGCATATTTTAATGATTCTTCTTTTGACTCTTTGCTTTCCTTCAATGATTCTCCCTTTGATTCTTTGCTTGGGGCATCTTTCAATGAATCTTTTTTTGACTCTTTGCTTTCCTTCAATGATTCTCCTTTTGATTCTTTGCTTGGGGCATCTTTCAATGAATCTTTTTTTGATTCTTTGCTTTCTTTCAATGATTCTCCTTTTGATTCTTTGTTTGGGGCATCTTTCAATGATTCTTCTTTTGATTCTTTGCTTGGGGCATCTTTTAATGAATCTTTTTTTGACTCTTTGCTTTCCTTCAATGATTCTCCTTTTGATTCTTTGCTTGGGGCATCTTTCAATGAATCTTTTTTTGACTCTTTGCTTTCTTTCAATGATTCTTCTTTTGACTCTCTGTTTGGAATATCTTTAATCGATTTCTCTTTTGGCAGATCTTTTGCTGACTCTTCAGGTGGTGTTTTATTTTCTTCAATAGTTACTTCTTCCGGACCAGGTGTCTTTTCTGACCGTTTACTTACGGTTGAAGGTTTTTCTTCCGCAGGAGTTGTTTTGTGCTGTTTAGCTGAAGCTTTCTTGTTCTCCTCATGCTTCTCTACTTCCATCTTCTCTTCAGAGGGCAATCTGGTTTCATTTGTGTCCATCGTTTCATCCGCCTGGGCGTCTTTTGCTCTTTCATTGGATTCAAAGCGAGAGAGACCTTCTGAATCGGTTGCTTCTTTTTGAAGGTGTGGTACATGGCCATTGATCTTTTCAGCACTCGACCTGCTATCATCGAAACACGTCCTTGATTCTTTTATCGGAGCATTTCGAAGTCCTGTGCTGTTGCTGTCAAAGTCTTCACTTAGCTTCATCTCTCGCTTTTTCAGGGGGATTTTAGCTTGATGGTCATTTTTCAGTGCTCTTTGGGTCTCTTCTAGCGTTTTTCTCTTTACCTCCTCTGTCTGTTCTGCTTTCTTTGAAGGTGCTGAAAAGACTTTCTCATCGGCCTGTGGCTCTTCTTTGATTGATCCAGCAATAACGCCAGAGCCGTTTGCGGTCTCTGAATGTTTCTTCAGCTCCTCTTTCACCTTTAAACCCTTTTCGGACAAAGCATCTGTGGCATCTGCATCTTCTTCCTTTTTATTTTCTTTCTCTAATATGTTTTCCTTATTTTCAGATTTGGACAAATCATCTTGTGACTTCTCCACTAAATCCAAAGCCACAAAGACAAGAAAGATGATCTATTAAACACTCAAACTGTGTTTTGCTCAATAACTGGATACTTTTTAAATTGGACATACCTTCAGCTCCCTCTTTCTTTTTGTTCTCCTCATTATCTGGATTTGGACTGTTACTAGACGAGCCCTCCTCCTGTTCCTTTTTTACCAGGAGCGCTGGATCGATCTGAGTCTTCAAGAGTCCAAGAATCTGAGCCAGGTCATCTCTATTTCTGCAATGGTAAATTACAGATTTTTTCCACAATGAATACATTCCCTCAATGTAAGCATAAAAACATCTATTATGAGTTTAAACTGACAAGACTTTATAGTCTGTATGAAATCAAAATGTGCAATGTTTATTTTCCTAGCGCACATTGTTAAATCAATTAATCTGTGCAAGTTAATGCACTGAAATAAAAGTCTGAACATTTTTTTTCTGCATTTGTAGTGGGGGTCCTTCTCTGTAGAGGCCAGTTTGACGGTTTCAGTCACAATATTCTTAACCACACCCCTCTAGCGTCAGTTTGCTACAAGGGAATGATGCGCAAAAAGAAAGCCCCGCCCCTACTTTATATTCGGTTTCAGTTGGAAATACATACTAATATAAAATTGGAATTTATAAACAACAGCAGAAGTTTTTAAAAGCACATTATAGCAAAATAATTTGATTGTTTCATATACCCACAACGACAACAACAATTTAATGATTATAAATATTTGCTAGATGGCACTGTTCCTGTCAAACTATGTTTGTTTCGTTATACATAAATAAATATAAGTTTCCTTTTAGAAAAACATCTCTTGTTTGTCGTTATGTTTGATGATTTGGTTCACCTGATTTATGTTTCGCACTTCCAAGATTTCATTAAGGACGCATAGCATGCATCGATGCATCCTGATTTTCATAGTGCATTGTAGTAATGCGCGGATGGTGGTTATATCCGCAGGTGCTGCGGATAATCCACGGGTCGGCTAATAAAAAATCATTTATGATTAATTGTGGGTGGGTCATGGGTGGATGAGTTTAATTATTATTGATTTTTGCTTTGTATTTTTAACACATTCTGTAAAATACGAATGTGTTATTAATACATTTTTAATCAGGCAAATGGGCCCTAATTTGCAGGCAAATTTTTTTTTTTAAATGCACGCATGGTGGAGGTCCATTTGATAAAACAAAAATGCAGGTGAACGAGAACTGAGAGAAACTTAAAATAGGAGAATTAAAAACAAAACAAAAGAAAGGAAAGAAAAGTGCTAAGTGGAAATGTTTTATAAAAGTGGTTAACGAGGATGAATAGAGTGCTGGGTATGTATTAAAGAGCTGTGAATGGCTTTATGTATATGAAAGTCACAAAACTGGAACCTATAAAATATAAAACATCATGTGTGTGCTAAATCGAAGGGTCGGTCAAGTCAAAGTCAGACAAGTACTTTAAGTTCTTACATTCGTCTGGAGAGCAAAAAATGCCACTGGAACTTAAGTCATGTCTCGTGGATGAATGTATGGGCCTGTACTGACTTGATATACGCCCCTTCCATGTTCTCTCTGGCAAGGGATGCGCAGATTAACTCACTGAATCTGCTGTTAATAACGAACGATCCGCGCTGCACAAGAACGACCTGACAACTGCACAAGGGGGCAAATAGTGATGCACCTTCACTAACTTCCAATCAAGGCACAAGCTCTAGACAATACACCATCTTTTAGAGAGGGGGTGGGAGTAGTAGCTCATTTGCATTTAAAGACACGCATGAAAACCGCATCTTTTTTTCTTCAATCCAAAGTAAACATTTAATGCAGAACATTTATTATATAATAGGGTTGTCAGGATACTGGAATTCGGTACAAATTGATAATGACATTAAGAACGTCCATTACCCGCTACATTTAAGTGCTGTTGAGTGCGTTTTTAAACAGCGCTGATTTGCCATTTTGTTCACATGCTCAACAGAAATGACTGTGATTGACCGTGAAGGTCATCAGTTCACCGAACTCATTGCTGTTTACTGAGTGTTAACACAGATACAGGGACACAGGAGCGATTTAAAGTCACGGAGATCAGCTGGTCTGTTTATGAGCTGACATACGAGCGATCCTCTGATGAACAATTCAATTCAATTCACCTTCATATGTAAAGCGCTTTTACAATGTAGATTGTGTCAAAGCAGCTTCACATAAAATGCCATAGTAAATTGGAAGAGTGTAGTTCAGTTTGCATTGTTTAAGTTCAGTCAGTAGTGATTTTTAAACCACACTGAAGAGTCCAAACACTGAAGAGCAAATCCAACGATGCATAGTTCTACCGATCCCAAACCAAGCAATAGCGGGTTTAAAATGCTCCATTGTCCCTGTATCTGTGGTTACACTAAGTAAACAGCGGTGAGTTCGGTGAACTACTGACCTTCACGGCCTATCACAGTCATTTCTGTTGAGCTCGTGAACATGATGGCAAATCAGCGCTGTATAAGAATGCGCTCAACAGCACTCAAACGTTGGTGGAAAATGGCCATTGTTAAAATTTCAGTATTGATTGGTACCGAATTCCAGTATTATGACAACCCTATTGTATTGACCTCAATCTTCAATGCGGAAGTGCGCTCATTTTTGCGATTGTTTTAGAACTTGAGATTCAGCTGCCTATGGGTGAAATGACTAGGAATAATAAACGCCAGAAACTACTTGTTCTACAAACAAGTGTGTTCATGACTATACAGACAAGGCAGAATAATATATTAAGACAATGTCAACTTGCAACATCGAGCTGCCGGACCAGCTGTTTTTAATGTCTAAAAATGAAAGTATACAAGACTGAAAGTCTCAATCCAAAAAGATTCAAATGGCTGCTCCCGCTCATACACAAAGAATAAAGTCGTTAACAAGTAATTTTACAGCCTCATTCTGAGAAACTTGTAATATATCTTATATTTAAATAAAGGCATATTAGGAAAACAAAAATTAAATGCAGAATGCCTACCTTACTATACATTTCCAGGACGACCCATCCAAATCATCCTGTTCTTCCACATAGATCCTCACATTATGGTCTTGGTCCAGCTGGAACCAGTACATGAGTCCGTCTTTGTCTCGGCCAATGGGCTGAAGTCGCATTTTATCCGGGTCTTCTTCATTGATAGCATTTTTAAACTTGACATTGTCATCAAACTGGCATTCACACAAATACTGTTAGAGAAACACAAGATAAATTGGGTTAATAAAAATCAAAAACAATCTTTATAGATGAATTTTGGGTTCCAGTGTTACTCATTCCAGGGGTTTTCTCATCTTACCTTCAATATTCCTGTCTTACACTCCACTGTCAACTCTTGATAACCTTTTTTTTCCAACTCCCATGCCCATGTTGTGTTAAACTCCTGACAGATCTACAATAAAACCATAGGAATTACATCTATGCATATGTTCATTTAGCACCAAAATAATTCATGATAACAGCTATACGGAACTGTGTGTGAAAAGCAACAAAATAAGTTATCTAACGCCTAAGTTTAATGTTAATACTGATTGACATACCTTTATGAGATATTTCTCCCATCTCTCTGCAGACACAGATTTGCCAATTTTCCTTAATAATTTCACGTGAAGGTCCACAAGAAGTTTGGGTACTAGAAAAAGTATTTATAAAATGAAGCATTAATATAATTTGCACAGCCATGTTCTGCTAATCCATTTCTAAGGCAGTGGTTCTCAAACTATTGTCTATGAATGCACAAAAAACTGCAGATCTGAAAAATAGAGCTAAATTTAAAATAAACACTGTGTATCGTTAACTGTCTGATTAAATAAAACAAGGAATTAACTGGCTATAGTTAAGTTTACACAGTAACTGTCAATACTACATTACTGTTCTCCTTCTTAATTAGCAACCAGGTCATTTATTTTCATTAGTGAAATAAAATATAATCAATTAAAGTGATGGTAGGAGTTGAAAACCACTATTTTACAATCACACAATAATAGGTTTGTAAATTCTGGTGTTTATCCATTATTGCAAGTACATAAATATAAGCCTCTAATATAGTGCTGGCCAATAAGCGATATAATATCCAATCGCAATAAAATTTGTGTCAATAACAATGATAAGCTCTGTACTTTTTACTGTATATTGATCTGAGAGCCAATCACACAGCAGAAATGTGCAACAATGAGAATCAAAAAGTATGTTGATGTTAAGAGATGTACCGAGTTTTAAGCCACCAAATATGTATCGGCCGAAAATATGTTATGCCATTTAATGGACCCTCTAATTTTTGTGACTTCAGTCATTGTTGGGATATTCTTTTAAATCTGGAAGTATTAACAAGTTATATTGAAAAATATTCAACATTATTGTTCAGTATGGAAATAAATTATCGAGATTGCATTATTGCCATATCGCCCAGGTCTACTCTAAAAGTAAATTATATCACAAAAGTATCTGTCAAATTTCGTAACAGATACAGTTATTGTTACATACCTGGAGTAATGTAAAGGGATCGTTCACAAAAAAGTGAATATTTAACTTTAAATACTTTTTTAACCACCATACAATGTAACCTATAGGCTATAGCTGTCGTTGTATGGAAAATCTGTAATATTTACTACAGTTTTAGTCTAGAAAAACAACTGTGGCAATTTTGTGGCTACAATTGTACATATTTTGTTAACATTAACAAACTGTCAATTAAGATGACACATAGACTGCAAAAACGATAAACGAAAGAATTAAAATGGTTTATTGCTGACTTTCACTATAGTTTGACAATTAAAATAACACAATATTTTCATTTCTCCGTCCCAGCAGCGGGAGCAGGAAGTTTTTACATTCTGCGCATGCGCGGTGCTCATCGCACTAATGCATGCCAAATTATTATTGAACTATGAATAAACACGAATATTCCACTCCTCGCAGCATTCGTGCCACTAAATCGAAACACAAATTGTTTTAATAAACCAAAACATCGCATGAAAATCCAAATAAACTAGCCATGCATTTCCAGTAGCTGTGATGAGCAAATAAAGCAGAATAACGACTTCTGTTCCGCAAAACGCGGAGATTAACGGCAGAAACGGCGCATTAGAGAGGCAAACGGCGATAGAATCACCGCCACCCGATGCTGGAGAACCGAGCGGGCCGTTTATTCGTTTGTAAAGCAGCCGAGGAGCAACAATGGAGGAGCGGCTCACCCGCGCTGCTGTCCTGCAGGCTGCGCTCCAGCTCTGGGAACGACACCTCCGGCAGGTCCAGCAGAGCTCCGTACCGCTCAAGAAACGAGCAGATCACGGCGAAGCTGGGGCACAATCCCGGGGAAGAACCGTCCGCTTCCTCCGAGGCAGACATTATTCCGAACCGAGCCGCTGGAGGACCACAACCTTCCCACAATGCACCGCGACTATGGCAGACACATGGCCCACAAGCCCTTGCGCCGGGGATTGAACTGATGTAAACAAACCAGCGGCAGCAGCAGAGAGGCAGAAAGCGGGAGGAATAGAGAGGGAAAGAGACAAAGGCGCATAAACCATATTAGAAGTTTGATTAAAAGAAATACCCTATAAACCTCTCCACAGATTTTGTCCAGCAAAACATTATTTACAAGAAGTTTAAAGTGGGATTGATGTAAATTGTATTTTCTGCTATGAATAGGAGGAGACGGCGGCGACATGGTGGCTCAGTGGTGTCGCACTGTCGCCTCACACCAAGAAGGTCGCTGGTTCGAGTCCCGGCTAGGGTCGTTTTGCATTTCTTCGTGGGCATGTTCTCCCGGCTGTAGTGTATGTGTGTGAATGAGTGTGTATGGATGTTTCCCAGTACTGGGTTGCATCTGGAAGGGCATCTATATGCTGGATAAGTTGGCGGTTCATTCTGTTGTGGCGACCCTTGATGAATAAAGGGACTAAGCAGAAGGAGTGATAGAGGAGACAGCTTTACAGTTATTTTGGCATTGTACATACTCGGTCAACTTATGGAGTGAGGCAAAAAACATTATTAATAACATGTTTTATTGTTTAAAATCTCTTTCATTGTTATGTGAAAGTGGTCTTTTTGGCTTTACTGTCTATCTTAATTAATTTATCTTAATTTACTTAATATTATATTGTAACTAAATTTTACTTTCGAAAATATAAATTTACTAATAAGAAACCTCATTTTGCAGGGTTCATACGGTCATGGAAAACCTGAAAAAGTCATGGAATTTTGACATGGTATTTTCCAGGCCAGGAAAAGTTTTGCTTTGGATAAAAGCGTCTGCTAAATGACTAAATGTAAATGTAAACAGAAAAACCCACAAAGTTTTGGAAAAGTCGTGGAAATTAGTTTAAATTACTGCACGATATTGGAAAAAATCTGACATTACAATATTTAATTTTTCTGTGATATATATTGCGATGTGAATACAATTTCACCAGATGATTTAACAGGTTTATTTGGGTTGATTGTGGGGGTTTTGTAGAGGACTGACTCTACAAATAATCTATATTATTTAATCTTTATTAAAGTTACAAAAATTTTCTTGTGTCCGAATGTTTTAAAATTTGAAATATTGAAATGTTCACACAGTCACAGGCCTTAAAGGGACAGTTTATTCAAAGATTAAAATGTACTCACTATTTACTCAAACTCCACTTGTTTCAATACTATAGGAGTTATTAAATTATATTCTTTTTGTGTTCATTAAAAAAAGTAAACTCATAAATGTTTGAAACAAGTGAAGGGTGTAATGAAAATGGTAATTTTTGGGTGAACTATCTCTAAAAATGCATTCAGATGATAAACCTTTACTCCATTATGCATATACTCCATTAACTCTATATTAAACTATAATCCCAATATTGCATATCCTGCGATGTGACTATTGCGAATGCACACATTCTGATATCGATGCTGAAACGATATATTGTGCACCCCTAACTTGACTAAGTTAGTTGTCTTACATATTTTCTGTCCTTGGCCAAAAACTTGCTCTCACATTGTTAGTGCTGTGTAAGCATTATTAAAATCTATTTACATAGTTGTAAAAACCAGTTTAAACAAAATAGATTAATAAATTTGAACGTCATTGTTTTTCTTATTATTTATCATGTAGACATTACATAAAACATTACGTCATGAAAATGTAAAAGTTCTGGAAAAGTCTTGGAAAAGTCCTGGAATTTTAGTAGTAAAAATGTGTATGAACCCTGATATTGGTGACTGAAATATGCTTGCATATTACCAGCATCAGAGACTAAACGAAAGCCCTACGCATGTAAAAAAAAAAAAATGTGTGCACTTAATAGTGAATTTATTTAATTATTACATATCTACATTTTGTATATTTGTATATTGTTTATATACGCAGCCCCTGGCATGTATCTTTTTATTGTAAAATGTTATATGCTGTTCTTTAAATGAAATAAATAAATAAAAAGACGCCTAAACCAAAGATGTTTCCAGATAAAAAGCAAAAACAACATACATATTAATATAAAAAGATCAACTGTTTAACTGCAACATCGGTAAGATGGATTTATGGACAGGGCCAGACAGAATCTGCGGTCATTATTGCTATTTCTGCTGCAGAATATTGTAAAAAATCTGTGGATTTATGTAGAATTATTTTGGAAGTATCGTAACTAAACACTTAATATATTAAACAAAAAATAAATGTTTTTAAACTTATTTAATTAAATATATAACTTAATTATTTATCATGTACGATGCAAATCCAATTTGATCCACTTATTTGGTAAACTAAGCAAGTCTTTCATATAATATCTCTACTAAAAGACAAAACATTTTACTTTACAGACTGTATTGTAGATAAATCATAAGAACATTTTCAATAATATTCAATAATATTACTGAAATTAATTTAATAACTCAATAAATATGTTTACACAAGTAAATAAATAGATTCAATTATTGGCAAAACATCTGCAGAATTCTGCGAACGCAGATTCTGTGTGGGCCTTTTTATGGACTATTTCTTTGAGAATGAGGGAGATTTTGGAATAAAAAAAAAACAAGTAAAAGAGGGTAAAAGAAAACCAGACTGCAAAAGAGAGGTTACTAAATACTAATAGAGCACTGATTTTAAAAAAAGCAGTGAACACTCACTAAGTGAACTTCTGTATAATTTGCGTTCATAATTAGCATTTAACAGTTAACAAGATTACCAACAGAGGGCGCTGTCATTTAACTATTTATGATAATGGGTTTTTTTCAGTCAAAAGATCGGAGCTTTGTCTTTGTAAAAAATGATTCTCCATATTTCTTTATTCTCAATATATATATGTATATAAATGTTGCGGCCTCCATTTTGTGTTGTGATTTCAAAAGTAAAAATACACAGCCGTTGGTTGATCAAAACAGACACGATAAGATCAACTGTGTAACTGCAAAACTGGTATGCTAAATTTATGGACTATTTTTTTGAGGAGTTTTAGGACACAGCAAAAATACTAGAGCACTGATCAGAAAAGAAATAAAACTGTACACTCACAAAGTGAACTTCCATATACAGTAATATGCGTTCATAATTAGTGTTAAATTAATAAGACTACCAACAGGGGCCGCTGTCAGTTAACTATTAATGATGCAGTCTTTAACACCACTAACATTTTCATTCATTCATTTTCCTTAGGCTTGGTCCCTTATTTGTCAGGGGTCACTAAAGCGGAATTAACCACTTACTATTCAGGCATGTTTTATGCAGCGGATGCCCTTCCAACTGCAACCCAGTACTGGGAAACACACACTTTGATACACTACGGCCAATTTAGCTTTCCCAATTCACCTATAGCACATGTCTGTGGACTGTGGGGGAAACCAGAGCACCCGGAGAAAACCCATGCCAACACAGGGAGAACAAGCAAACTCCACGCAGAAATGCCAATAGTATCTCACTAAACATCAGTTGCATCAAGCACTATAATTCAGCATGGTTAATAATACTCGATATTATATTTTAATATAATATTGTGGAATATATATATACATATATATACATATACACGTATTTATACATACAGTATATATTGAACATCAATCTGACAAAAATATCAAGTTAATCTTCAAAAAACTACAACAAATTAGTTGAAACCTGATTACCTTATTAAAATAAGTTAAATTAACATAAACTTTTTGTTGTTGTGATGACATTTTGTGATATTTTTAGTGTATATTTCTATCTATGAAGTGTTTTACAACTTTGTTACCATAATAAAATGATTTTGCTTATGGATTGTAACACATATGCTAAATGTACCAAACTGTAAACTTTTTTTCCACTCATTTAAAGGTATTATATGATTCTCTGACTACAGTAAAGATCAGTTGAAAAGTGTAATATAATAAGGCATATAATTAAAATATTTAAGTAATCTATATTTAATTAGTCTTTAATTCATTTTATACAGATTCATGTATATCTTTGTAATTGTAATAAATAAATAAACAAACAAATAATTTCCCAGTGATGGGTTGCAACTTAAAACATATGCAGGGTTAAAACATATGCTGGATAATTTGGTGGTTCATTTCACTGTGGCGACCCCTGATTAATAAAGGGTCTAAGCCAAAAAGAATGAATGAATAAAAAAATACTCACAGACATTCATATAGCAGAAGATTGAATTTGCTTGTTTCTAAAATAAATGAACTGGACAATTAAAAAAAACGAGGGCAGTACAGTGGCTCAGTGGTTAGAACTGTCGCCTCACAGCAAGAAGGTTGTCTGGAGTTCTGGCTGCACCAGTTGGCATTTCTGTGTGGAGTTTGCATGTTCTCCCCGTGTTGGAGTGGGTTTCCTCCGGAAAGACATACGCTATATAGGTGAATTAAATGAACTAAATTTGCCGTAGCGCATGAGTGTGAAGGAGAGTGTGTGGGCGTTTCCCAGTACTAGGCTGCGACTGGAAGGGCATGTAAGATACATGCTGGATAAGTGGGTGGTTCATTCCGCTGTGGCGACTCTAGATGAATAAAAGGAATAAGCGGAAGGAAAATGAATGAATGAATTAAAATAATAATAAACTTGGTTTTTGTAACAATACCATGCATGATAACCACAAATTAACCACAGCATTGCAACACTAACCATATAAGCATAACTATAAACACTAATAAACGAATAAAACCATGGTTCACTTTTTGTAAGTGAGCCTGAGCCAGCAAAACGTTCGTGTGCTCGTCATTTCAAAATAATATATTCTTGGCTCAGTCTTTCAGTAACTGCTGTGTACAGTACAGTACATGCAGTTCAGGATTATCAGATTTCCTCACTGTACGTTTTGTTAACGCACCAAAACATTTGTTATTAATCATAAAATACACTAAACCATAACGAAAGCTTTTCTGTCATTAATATACTTCACAAAATGAGATAAGGATTAGCACAAATAACTAACTTATCTTAAAGGATCTAGCTGTAAAAATGCTTATAGGCAATTTTCACTGCAAGTGTGTGAACAGCATGCAACTAAACTTGAGAAGACCTTTCCTGACTTGCATATTTATTAACCGCTTATTTTAGAAAGAACAAGGACAGGACATTTTTTTTACAGAGAAAATTATAAGGAAGGACATTTCCTCATGAGCGGCTCACTTTCTTTCAATGACGCACAAGAAACGAATGCTTGTAGTGATCAAGAAGCAGCAAACTGATGTTAGATAACCAGCGCTATGAGCATTCACTGCAAAAAAAATGCAGGGTTCCACAAAATGAATGAATGTTGTCCCAACACAAGTCGAGTAAATCTAATTTAAGTGGAATTAACATAAAACAATTAAGTTGTCAGCCAAAATTTCTGAACAATCGTGTCGTTTCCACACATTTAAAATAAGTAGTTTGAACAAGCAGCAAAATTTAAATTTTCGAGTGTATGTTACTGAAACTTTAAGATTCAGTTTGGATGGGGAAATGGATCAAGACACTCTCATGGCATTAAAGAACTATATTTAACACTTAAGTCAATTTTCACCATGTAGTTTTTGTATTTTTACTAACATTGCATCTCACTACAGTAACCCAATCTTTTTTGAAAGTTGTATAAATTTATACAAAACTGCAACCTTCCATCGGTTAGTGTTTTGGTAGGAAGAGTAAAGGGGGTCGCACACCAGATGCGCCACTTGGCAGCATGTTGTGCCGCGCCACGCAGCGCCATGCATTCTAAAAGTCGAAACATGAATTTCTATCAGTGTGCGCACACCGGCACCGCAAGTCAGCAGCTGTCCGCGACACCCAGGTACAAGGGGGTCGCACACTGGATGCACCGCTCAGCGCCATGACATGGCATGCACATCACAGCTGGAAGTATCGCACACCAGACGTGCACATTCGCATGTTATTTAAAATGAAACTATTCAGATGGCGCTCTGTGGCGGGGCAGAAATATGAACAGTGTCTTAAGTCATAGCCAAGCGCCGCAAAAAGCCGTGATTTGTGGCGCCGGTATGCGTACACTGATAGAAATATATGTTAAATATATGTGAAATATATGCGGCGCATCCGGTGTGCGACGTCTTTCAAGAGATCAAAATCTATTTACTGTCAGCCTTCAACCTGTTGGACCGTTCACTGTAAAAAAACATGCTGGGTTTCATACAACCAATGTGTTTGGACAACATGAAAGAATTAAGTTAACTTATTTGTTTTTACAAATTTAGGTGGATTGAGCATAAAACAATTAAGTTGTCCCCGCAAGTGTCCTGCAAGTAGTTTGAAGAAACAGCAAACATCATTTTTGAGTGTTTATGGTTACATGACAAACTATATCTAATCATCTGAAAGCGTAAAATGTTTAATAGATTCTTGATAGATATTACTGAGCAACAGTTATGTATTAATTTGCAATTTGAGTTGTAAAGCATTACTTTGCAACAGCAATCCACATGTAAAACAATTTTCATGTTTTTTACAGGCTAAATTCAAGTCAAATGCCACCATACTTTAGAAACTGATGTCTACGTTACAAATATTGTCAAAAGTATGAAAAAATGTGGTTTATATTCTTCAAAACATACAATAACGATGGTTCAGTAGTTAGCATTGTTGCCTCATAGCAAGAAGGTCGCTGGTCCGAGTCCCGGCTGGGCCAGTTGGCATTTCTGTGTGGAGTTTGAATGTTTAAAAAAAATAAAAATAAAAATAAATAAATAAACATATATATATATAAAAAAAAAAATAAAAAAAAAAAAAAATATATATATATATATATATATATATATAGTTCATATTCTTCAAAACATACACAGAAATAAGGAGCGCTCTTGCATATTCACCTATGGAAACTGAAGGAAAATTAATGAAAAACAAGTTTCAGAGACATTTTTTAGAGGCTAAATTCAAGTCAAATACCACCACACTACTCTTACTACTTTAGAATGTGATGTCTACGTTACAAATATTGTCAAAAGTATGAAAAAATATGGTTCATATTCTTCAAAACATACACAGAAATAGGGAGCGCCCATGCATGTTCACCAGTGGAAACGGAAGGTTAACCGGTGGTCATGTTTGGTACTGCGGCCAAACAAAATATTACTGAATGCTAATTTTTGGAGAAATCAACTTCAAATTTGGAACATAAATTGTTCAGAGATTTAGATTTGATTTTATGTCAAATGCGAGCTAAAACAGGTTTCGTAACATACATATTTTATGTAATATTCTAAAATCTACATTTATTGTTTTATTATTTTCATAAACTAAAAGGCATATAACTTTTAATACGTTTTTTTTTTACTTTAGCTACAACCGGACAAGTGTGATCCGTAAAATAAGACCAAGCCTAAATTTCATGTCTATGTTCAAAAAATAAGTTAAGGGGTTAAGCAATATCTTTAAAAATGATTTAAATGCTTTTATTCCAGCCAAACTAAAAGAAATAAAAGAAATAAGGCTTTCTCCAGATCATAAAACATTATAGGAAAAATGTCCTTGCTCTGTTACAAAGCATTTCAGATGTATTTGAAAAATAATAGCAATTTTTACAAGAGGGCTAATATATATGCACTCATAAAGGAGCTGTAATGTACTGTGGATGTTCAGATTGTAACATTCCAAGAAAAGCCTCCAGCTATACATTGTGTTCTTCTGAGTTTTTTCTTTCCATGAAGTTTGTACAATGTAGAGGGCAGAGAGTGTTTTCAACAGCTCATTGGCTGGAGTCAAAACCACTCCAGATGCTTCCTACAATTTAAGTGTTACATAACTTTATGAGCTTGAAATGTAGTTTTGTAAGCTATTTAAATTATTAAAGTGGGTTTACACGCAGTCTTTTTTTGTTAACACAAACTGCAAACTGACAAAATACAACTTTATACATGCAATTAATGCTTAATTAGGTAAAAGAACAGATGATAAAGTTTGCTGAGTCACGGCACACAAGCTGGAGTTCTAATATAAGACATTTAGCTTGTTCTGCTTATGTCTATTAAAACATACTGTCTTCATCTACGCCTACAATCTTTAGGTGTGAGGTGTTGAAATTTATTAGCAAAAAAGATTGACATCTCCCTATTTTTTTCATTCATTCATTCATTCATTCATTCATTCATTCATTTTCTTTTCGGCTTAGTCCCTTTATTAATCTGGGGTCGCCACACGGAATGAATCGCCAACTTATTCAGCATATGTTTTACGCATCGTATGCCCTTACAGCTGCAACCCATCACTGGGAAACACCCATACACAATCATTCACACACATACACTATGAACAGTTTCAGCTTAATTCACCTATACTCCATGTCTTTGGACTTGTGGGGGAAATCGAAGCACCGGGAGGAAATCCACGCGAACACGGGAAGAACATGCAAACTCCACACAGAAATGCCAACTGACCCAGCCGAGGCTCGAACCAGCGACCTTCTTGCTGTGAGGCAATCGTGCTACCCACTATCATAAGTTTACTTTTTATTGAATTTTATGTAATTAAAAACATCTTGTGGTTTGAAAGACAGTGACAAACGATTTAAGTTGGCATTGAAATAGTAATTTTGTAATAAACATTTTTTTATTATTATATACACTATTTTTGCACTATATTACATTTTAGCAGCTTGTCTTTGGTCACGATTGATCTTTACTTTTTGCTCAGGAAAACAAAAATTTAACAGCACACATTTTAATGTGCACTAAAAATGTTGATCACGTTAACCATTATTTATATTAGAATTTTTCTTTTCAGTTGTAGTAATTATTTCAGTTAATTGCCAAGCCAACATTTTTCAACTAATAGTTATATTTTGATTTGATAATTAATTGATCTTGATTATTTAGTTATATGGAGGACGAAACCTGTAAAAGCAATAAATAAATTAAAACCCACACACTCTCATTCACACACATACACTACGGACAATTTAGCTTACCCAATTCACCTATGTCTTTGGACTGTGGGGGAAGCCGGAACACCCAGAGGAAACCCACACCAACACGGGGAGAACATGCAAACTCCACATAGAAATTTCAACTTACCCAACCGAGGCTCGAACCAGTGAGCTTCAGGCAACAATGCTGACCACTGAGCCACTGTGCCGGCCTCACACATGTATACATTTGAACATATGTACATATTTGAAATTAGAATGGTTGGAAAAAAATATATATAAAAAACAGCCATTTTCTTTGCAATATTAGAAATATATGCTGAATATATGAGATACATTTTATATATGTAAAATTCAAACATGAACTTGTCATTTCCATGTATCAGATTTCTAAATGGGAATCAATTTCTGACAATCAAACATGGGTTAAATCAATTTAACTTACATTTTAAAAACCATATTTAGTCTGTGTCAGTAGAACTGTCGTCATCTAAAAATGAACTTTACTGAGGGTCATGCTGTCTCAACATTTATTACATTTCCATGCAGTCGGCCGGCTGACACAGCAGAAGCTGCACAGAACGATGAGGCATGATGGGAAAAGCCATATTAAGAAGGACAGGAGGAATCGAGAACGGTACTTCTGAAGTCAGCAGTGTGTTAATGTGCAGCACCTGCTTACTGAACTCAATTCTCTAAAACACCGTTTGAGACTAGACATTTCTAGCTTTTTCTAGATCCAATTCCTGTTATAAAAAAAGCATGACATTGTAGATTATTTTTATTGTCCAAAATACTATTGTATTGTAATGTATTTGTTTTCCGTTGTGATTAGCTGCTTAACCTCCATTGTAAAACAAAAACACAAGCATCTCCAACTGGGGTTGCCAAGTCCATGAAAACTTTGCTAATTTTATTATCCAAAATAACGGTATATTATTTTTTCTTGTGATTTCCTGCTCAACTTTCATTCTAATACAAACAAAAAAATGCAAGCATAACCAACCGGGTTGCCAAGTCCACAGGAAATGGGCTACTTTTAACCACTTGCCACGGGTTGTTTTTTTTAGTGTGCAGGTTAAAGGTCTGACATATTGCATTAATTGGTAACATTTTACCTGAAGGGGGTGTTCATAAGACTGTAACAACACCTTTAATCATGTCAATACACATGAATGAGATTTTATGCATGCTTATGACAACTGTCATTTAGCCTAATTTGCAAATTGAATCTAGATGGGCTGCCTGTTGAGTACCCCTGCTCTAGGACTAGAGTTGTCCATTCCTGATCGAACTTGATTCCACTTGACATTTTGACTTTTATTTGGGCATTTTGAGTGTGTTTTAAATGCCAAAACCCATTGTTGGCAGTTGCATGATAAATGACCACATATGGAGTTTTTTTTCTTTCCATCACCTAAGTGTAACCTACTGATCTTTACTTCAGTACAGGGAGGTTTATTTATAGATGTTCCCATGCTTTCAGAGGAAATATTTATTCCTCCGTAAGGCAGCAGCTGTCTATGGAAGACATGAATTCATGTCTGCGTCTGCGTCAGGAGTGGACGTATCTGCTTTCAGTAGCGGGTGATGTGTGTGTGTGTGTTTGGCAGGACACAGGGGGTTGTTTATCTCTATGAAGATCACAGGGTGCGTTGAAGAAACTGGTTTTAGCTGGATGCAGAGAGCAGAGGTAGAGGCAGGGGATCACGTTTATGGGACAATATATAAGGAATTTCTGAAAAGATCTAACCTCAGAGGTCAAGATCTACATTTAGAATTCTGCAATAAAAACTCAGTTCAAGTTTTAAAATCAGACTCTAAATGTAGAATTCTGCGATGTAAACAGAATTCAAGATTTAAATGCAGAATTCAGAATCTACATGTAGAATTCTACGATAAACCTAAGAATTCAAAATAAATCTGCAATATTTAATGAGAATTCAGTGTAGAAAATGTAGAATTCTAATATGAGATACAAGGGCAGAATTCAGATTCTAAATGTAGAAATAGAATTCAAGGCATAAATGCAGAATTCAGAATGTAGATTTCTGGGATTTGAACTTGGAATTCAAGATATAAATCAGAATTCTGATTCTAAATGTAGAATTCTGCTATATGAATTCAGAATTCAAGATATAAATTAGTATTCAGAATGCAAATGTTGATTTCTGCAATATAAACTCATAAATTCAAGATATAAATCATAATTCAAAATGTAAATTAATTCTGAGATATAAACACAGAATTCAAAATGTATTTCTAGGATAAACAATTCTGCAATAAAACCAAGAATTATAAACAAAAATGCAATAGTTAATCAGAATTCAGTGAAGAAAATGTAGAATTCTTAATTAAGATATAAGTGCAGAATTCAAAATATAAAAGCAAAATTGTGAATCTAAAGGTAGAATTCTGAGATATAAACACAGAATTCAAAATATAAATCAGAATTCGGATTCTAAATGTAGATTTCTGAGATAAACTCAATATATCAATCAATTTTCAGAATTTAAATGTACAATTATGATAAACAGAATTCAAAGTAGAAGTCAGATTCTGTAAACAGAAATCAAGATTTAAACACACAATTCAAATGTTGGCGATATAAACTTAAGATGTAAATCAGAATTCAGAATCGAAGTATACAATTCTGATATATAAACAGAATTCAAGAAATAAACACAGAATTCAGGATCAAAATCTCAGAATCTAGAATTCTGGAATATAAACTCGGAATTGAAGATATAAACTGAGAATTCAGATTCTAAATGTAGAATTTTGGAATATAAACCAATTCAATTCAAGATATGAAATCAGAATTTAAATGTACAATTCAAGATCCAAATATAAGATAAATAATAGCACAATTAGACAAATGCAGCCTATAAACAGCGTGCAAAAAATACAGAAAAGAACGTGATGCAGATCACATGCTGCTGTTGGCCAAACAGTGATGTCAGCTCATTCTCGGAGCTGATTGGTCACATCATCATGCTAAACAGATGCTGGTTTGAATGTCAGCAGCAAACAACAGCAAGTTGTTTATTTGAATGGTGCAATAGTTGTTGTGTCAAAAATGTCATAAGGCTTTCATAAGCTGAACGTCCTGCACTCATTTACTCATGCGAACAGGGCTGTGATGGATATTTAGCTTTTTAATTTATTATTTTCCACTGTCTACTGCAGCCTTAAGACTGAAGGCCAAGACGGCAAATATTTGCTCACCATTTATTGAAATATGATAATGCCAGTCACGTAACCAGTTGGACGTTTGTTCAAAGACTAAATGGCAGCCAAATGATAATGAATGACTATTTTAAGTTTAGTTTCCAATTTCTTTTTAGTGCAGTCTTTCTAAACTTCTGTTCCTTTCAAATCAGAGCATGTATGTGTTTAAAGAATTAAAATCAAATTATATCTATAATTTGTATAATTTTTTTGTTAAAATTAATAAACAAGCAAAGAAATGAGTACTTTTGAGTCAAGAAACATGAAAAAAATGTATTTAAATAATATGTCTAATAGCGTGACACGGTGGCTCAGTGGTTAGCACTGTCACCTCACAGCAAGAAGGTTGCTGATTTGATTCCCGGCTGGGTGTGTATGGATGTTTCCCAGTACTGGGTTGTGACTGCAAGGGCATCCGCGGTTCATTCCGCTGTGGCGACCCCTGATGAATCAAGGGACTAAGCTGAAGGAAAATTAATGAATGAATATGTTTAATAGAAATAACAAATTTAATATCTCATAAAATTTGTATTATATTTAATACATTTATACAAATTAGAGTTTTTTTCTTGTTATTTTTTTTGCATGGGCGACGCAGTGGCGCAGTAGGTAGTGCTGTCGCCTCACAGCAAGACGGAAGCTGGTTCGAGCTTCGGCTGGGTCAGTTGGCGTTTCTGTGTGGAGTTTGCATGTTCTCCCTGCGTTCGCGTGGGTTTCCTCCGGGTGCTCCGGTTTCCCCCACAGTCCAAAGACACGCAGTACAGGTGAATTGGGTAGGCTAAATTGTCCGAAGTGTATGTGTGTGTGAATAAGTGTGTATGTGTTTCCCAGTGATGGGTTGCAGCTGGAAGGGCTGCGCTGCGTAGAACAGATGCTGGATAAGTTGGCGGTTCATTCTGCTGTGGCAACCCCAGATTAATAAAAGGACTAAGCCGAAAAGAAAATGAAATGAAAATGTTTCCAAAGTGTTCATTGTAGGAAACACACACACACAAATATAACAATGTAATTTTATATTTTAAACCATTATTATAATGATTTTTTTCATATCTACAATTTCTGGATTCGTATGTTTGGTTTAGTTTTGCTTAACCAATGTGGAAAACCCTATGTACCATAGCACAAGTTCATTCATTCCTTCATTTTCTTTTCGGCTTAGTCCCTTTATTAATCTAGGCTCGCCACAGCGGAATGAACCGCCAACTCATCTAGCATTTGTTTTATGCAGCGGATGCCCTTCCAGCTGCATGACATCTATATGTAAATTTGGAAACTGCAATAAAAAATGTATATAGATAAGCGTGATGTTTTTATTTATTTATAAATATGCACAAAATTATATATATATATTTTAATGACTATAAAATATGATGTATTTTATGTACAATAATTATGTAAAAAGTATTCATATTTATGAAGATAAAAGCTCAGCATCAAACAACTCTCACCAAAAAGCCTGCACTAAAGTCTGGTTTAGACCTGATCTGGATTCCTCCAGACTGTGTCAGTTTGAGATTCTCAGACGTTCGCTCCAATGATTGGCTGTAAAGAATGGCATTCCCCGAACAGCTTGTACAACTCAAACATGTCTGGGGCGGAGGAGGATCCTGTTTTTCTCAGCAGTGCATCAGGTGTACTTATGTAAGATGTGGGTTTTTGTTTATCCAGAAAAGATGAAATGTATGGAAAAACCACTGATGTGTTTTTGATCAATTGATAGAAACATGTTGAAACACTGATCCCTTCTCCACAGAGAACCAAAATTATTAAGTGACAAGCATTCAGTTTGATAGGATGAGCATACAGAGCCCTGAGTCAATGAGCTCACACTCAGATTACAGTTTAAAATCCCCTGCTGGCTGCGTTTCAGACGCTTCGGGAAGCAGGGCAAAGGTGACTGTGGCACATGTGTATTAATGAAAACAATTAAACAAGAAATTTCATAAAAACAAGAAAAAGTGTATTTTTCTTCGCTCGTTCTCCTCTTGTTTTAAACCAGTTTGAGTTTCTTGCTTCCGTTGAACATAAAAAAAGATATTTTGAAGAATGTTGGATTAAATAGTCATTGAATTCTATGGTTTTGTTTGTACTTACTATAGCTGTCAATGGCTGCTTTTCAGAACATTTTTGTTGTTGTTGTTGCTCAACAGAAGAAAGAAAGAAATTCATCAAAGTTTAGATCCACTAGGGTGTGAGGAAATTCTGAGAAAACTGTTTATTAAGTGGAAATGCACAGGTATGCACTGAGCAGAAGTTGTTATCTGACTTACAAGAGAGAAAGAAAAACAGTTTGTCAAGGGGACAACAATATTTGTTTTCAGCAACGCAAGGTTTATTTGAGATCTAGATTATGAATTGAATTATTGATGCATATTGATGACTTATTCCAATTCTGTTTCAAAGGTGAAAAAGTAGCTTACTCACAGAAAGGTTTTAAACAAAAACACAGCTTTCGTAAGAGTTTTACTGTTGTTGTTTTGTCTTCACTACTATATTTTGATGTGGAGCATTTTTCAATCTATTATTTATTATATGCACATACAATCTACAGATATGAATGAATGAATCCTGTTTCTTATTGTAAATGTGTCTGTAAATCTATCTATCTATCTATCTATCTATCTATCTATCTATCTATCTATCTATCTATCTATCTATCTATCTATCTATCTATCTATCTATCTATCTATCTATCTATCTATCTATCTATCTATCTACCTATCTATCTATCTATCTATCTATCTATCTATCTATCTATCTATCTATCTATCTATCTATCTATCTATCTATCTATCTATCTATCTATCTATCTACCTGTCTGTCTGTCTGTCTGTCTGTCTGTCTGTCTGTCTGTCTGTCTGTCTGTCTGTCTGTCTGTCTGTCTATCTATCTATCTATCTATCTATTTGGGTAAAAAGTAAACAAACCCCAAAATTTGGTTAAGTTTGGCCTATAAATGTAATTTTTAAAAACTGAACCCATCCCAGTATGTTTTATCCATAAAATACTTACATTTTAGCTGAAATAAGTCAGCATTTTTTACAGTGCGCACACACACACACACACACACACACACACACACACACACACACACACGCACACGCACACACACACACACACATCTATGCACACATAGTGTTCATACATATGCAAATATGCAAAAATACATTTAATTATTAAATAAACAAATAAATAAACAAATTCTAATATAATTCAGATTACTGAATGCTCTTCATTTTATGTATATGCTTTTTATATTTAATTGTTTTTATGGACATATGTGCGTCTTTGTTGTATTATATTTATATTTTTAAACAATAAATAATAAACTTTTAATATTATACTTATGTAACTTCAATTCAATTCATCTTAATTTCTATAGCGCTTTTACAATGTAGATTCTGTCAAAACAGCATAACATACTGTAGATACTTAATAGAATGTAATATATATTTTACTTACATGTGTGGACTTTAGATAATTTTACAGCATTATAAGTAAATAAATACAAATACACATAATATAAAATAGTACAATAATATTTAGAATGAATGTGTCATTTACTGCAATCTTCTTGTAAAATGTGTTTATCTTTGGAATGTTCCCAAGGTTTACAGTATGAAAAGCTGGAAACACTTCATTTATAATCATATATATATATATCAGTCTGTCATCTATAAATGAAAAAAATAAAACATATATTCAAATGTATAAATTTATAATTAAAAAAACAACTTAATAAAAATAACAATATTCTGTTATTTGCATAACATCATTCACATATTTAATTTATATAATTAAATGCATTGTTTTTACTTGTTATGTACATTTTATATGGAGAGAAGACAACAACCCTATATTGGTGACAGCTAGTAAACAAGTGCACTCTTTCTCCCGCCACACAGAGTTAAATTTAGAGTCATGCGTGATGAACGGAATAGATGGGACAGGCTTTAGCGGGCACACACGCCTATAAATTCGCAGTCTGACAGGCCGGTTCCTCTAAAATCAGGTGGAAAACACACCCCTGCATGGATATTATCATCTTGCTTTCTGTCGTTACAGTTTGGACTAATAATTTCATATTACCGCAAGGTGGGTGAAAGAAGTGTTGTTTTATATTTATTGCATGTATGTATATGTATATAATATATAATATGTATTTGATATATTGTGTGCTAATTTAATATCTGGGTGGTTTCTAGTTTATCTGATATGATCAAGCCACAGATGATTTGCATGTTTTCTGGTCTTCTGTAGTGTTGTGCTGCTGTTATGCTGCTTTGGGACATTAAGGATCAGTATTTTATGGCCAAAAGTGTTGAAACATCTAAAACAGAAAACATCCTTCTAGAAAAAACTTGAGGTAAACCGACGTGGAGGTAAACACAAATCTTTATGTCTATGCTATTGTTTTTACTTCTTGAATTTAAATCAGGATGATTCATTTGAGATGAATCTAAATAGTGTTTGGTTTGCTTCTTGTTGTCCCTCAGGTGGGGAAACACAAGTTGAAAGTAAAAGTATTATTCCCTTGCTGCGGTTTTCTGTCAGAAGTGAAAAATGGTTGGAATTAAACCTACCGATCTGCCTCCAACCGCTGCTGTCAAGTTTTTCGGAGCCGGTACAGCAGCATGTTTTGCTGATCTGGTGACTTTCCCCCTGGACACAGCAAAAGTCAGACTTCAGGTGAGGGAATAAAATCATACAATTTAAATTAAAATAGAAAATAATATGAAATAAAATAAATTCAAACAAAATAAAGTGAAATAAAAACAAACAAAACAAAAATAATATAACATTAAACAAGAATATTTGTAAATTATTATTAATTATAATTATTATTATTAATTATATTATTTATATAATAAGAATCAGTTGTAGATATTTAGAATATTTACCCAGTTACCTTTTGAAGTGCGTCTGCAGTGATTTTATGTGTCTAAACCTATAAAATAACAATGTAAAATGTTTAAATAGTCAATATGACATTGCTTTTGTCTTATAAAATCTAAGAATAACTAAAACTGTAATAAAAATGTAACATAGTTAACTGAAACAACGTAAAGCTACAATAATATTTCTTAAAAACATCATAATTTTAAAACTAAAATAAAAACAGCTATTACAAAATATATAATAATAATATAAGCAATATATATAAGCATCACATAGAATATTTTTGTACCAATAAGACTTCTTAATAATGAGTTTGCATTGCCTTAATGTGACTGAAACAATCCCATAACACCAACAAACATCATATTTTATGGTTTTGATCTTATTTCAGATTCAGGGAGAGTCTGGAGCAGCACCAGGGTCAGCGGTGGTGAAATATCGTGGGGTTTTTGGCACCATCACCACTATGGTTCGCACGGAGGGTGCCAGGAGCCTCTACAACGGCCTGGTGGCCGGACTGCAGCGTCAAATGAGCTTTGCTTCTGTGCGAATCGGCCTTTACGACTCAATGAAGCAATTCTACACCCGAGGATCTGAGAGTGAGTAAATCGCACCATTTTTATGAATGTGCACAGAAATGATAATGGTGACACTGATGTTTTTGGCTGTTCTCAGATGCGAGTATTGTGACGCGTCTGCTGGCTGGATGCACCACAGGGGCCATGGCGGTTGCATTCGCTCAGCCCACAGATGTCGTAAAAGTGCGTTTTCAGGCTCAAGTGCGTCACACTGACGGAGGAAAGAGATATAATGGCACAATGGATGCATATCGAACTATTGCTCGTGATGAGGGTGTTCGAGGGCTCTGGAAGGGTGAGCAAATGTGCCTACTGTAGACTTAAAGAGATAGTTCACCCAAAACTGGTTTATTTACTCATCCTTTACTTAAATCCGCTTTTGTTTTTGCTGTTAAACACAAAAGAAGATATTTTGAAGAATGTTGGAAATGTGACCACTGACTTCCATAGTATTTGACTATGGAAGTCAATGGTTACCGGTTTCTAACATTCTTCAAAATATCTTCTTTTGTGTTCAACAGAAAGAATCTCATAAAGGTTTTGTACCACTTTAGGGTGTGAATAAATACATTTTCTTGAGATAAATCTTCTAAGTTCTAAAGTCCTACTGATATTTCGTCCCTCCAAAAAAAAAAATCATATTTTACTGATGTGTTTTTTTATTCCAAACCTGTATGAAGATATTTTGTTTTGTTTTTATTTTTTTTTATTAGCGGTCACGTATACTTAGTGCACAAATACACAGAGTTTTGAACATAATTTAGTAGCACCGTTGCCTTTTACAGTAAAAGTTCACATTTTATTTTGATGGTCCGTTTGTTGAATTAAGTTACATTGCATCTACATGCCAACTAATTCTCAGTAGATTATAAGTCGGGGTTAGGGTTAGGGTCAGTGTAAGTTGACATGTACTTGCAAAGTTACTGATAGTCTGTTGAATGTCTGTTGAAGGAGCAGTATCAACAGATATTAAGCAGACAGTCTACTAATACTCAAATGGACCATCAAAAAAATGTTACCAAGTAAAAACATTAAACCCATGAACTCTAAAAACCAGTTTCAAATGGGATCAAATAATAAAAACAAGGTGACTCTCTCAATCTCTTTAAGGAAAGGGAAGGGGGGAAAAAGGTGAGGCATTTATAAACTTCTTCCTCATATCTCACCTAGTTCTTTTGTTAAAGGTTTCTTTTGCTTATTTGCTTCATTATGTTAGTCCACACATGCCGTATAATTCAATGTGGTACAAACTATTCAAATTAATTTCGGTAAATTAAATTAAGCTGAAATAAAAAACTTTTACAATTAAACTTTAAATAAAAAGAGAAATGTGCTTTGGCAGACACTGAACTTTTAAAATAATGCTACAAAAACTAAAATGAATTAAAGCTAATGGTTAATAACTAACAACATTTAAACGGCATAATAATTACCATAACTAGCTGAATAGTAATGATCATTTTAACAAACTAAAACCACAAAACTAAGTTTATTTCTAAACTACTTTCGAGAGGATCACGTGCTTATGATTAGCTATCATATGATTTACCAATCAGATTAATCCAATTGCACATAAATAACCAGAAGTTCTTTCTTTAGTCATCTTTAATCCACTATCCACCCCTTTACTCCCCCTCTTTCCTAGATTAATCCAGGACAGGGTGGTACGGCATCTCATTGGTTAGCACTGTCGCCTCACAGCAAGAAGATTGCTAGTTTGAGTCCTGGCTGGGCCAGTTGCCGTTTCTGTGTGGAGTTTACATGTTCTCTCTGTGCTCGCTTGGTTTCCCCCGGGGACTCCGGTTTCCCCCACAGTCCAAAGACATGCGCTATAGGTGAATTGAATAAACCAAATTTGCACAGTATATAAGTGTTTTAGTACTGGATATTCACTGCATAACCATATGCTGGTATAGTTGGCAGTTCATTCCGCTGTGGCAACTCCTAATAATTAAGGAATTGGCCAAGCGAATGAATTCGGGGGAGTTTTCGAGACCTAACCGAGTTCAGACTCCCCTCTCTCCTGATGAATTTGGAGGGAGCCCCAGGCTCAAGCATCTTCTGAGCTCAGGGCTCTCTTAATATCAATCATCAGCTAAGTGTGAACTCTTGAAAATATTTTTGTTCAAGCACTTAAAATAAAAAAAATTATACTTTATGTCAGTAAATAAATATATAATCTTTATACATATTAAAAAAATTATTTAGTTGAAGCTGAAATAAAAACTAAACTATAATTATTAATAAAATCTACACCGACATATCAACCAAAAAATAAAGGTTTGTTATAAAACAAGGGCAAACAAATGATGACAAAACACTGTACTTTCCCTTTGAATCCAACTTCACATACCATCCTTAGTGTTCTGGCTGAGATAAACATGTGTGTGTGTTTCTCTATTTTAGGCTGCATGCCAAACATCACAAGGAATGCGATCGTGAACTGCGCAGAGCTTGTCACCTACGACATCATCAAGGATCTCATATTAAAATACGACCTCATGACAGGTACGCATCATAGGAAGTCTTTCCATAATAGATATGTTTATGATCTTGTTGTCTAACACGTTTGTCCTCTTTAGATAACCTACCCTGTCACTTCACGGCTGCGTTCAGCGCTGGTTTCTGCACCACGATTGTGGCGTCTCCAGTAGACGTGGTGAAAACGCGCTTCATGAACTCGTCGGCAGGCCAGTACGGCAGTGCACTGAACTGTGCCCTCATGATGCTGACCAAAGAGGGACCAGCCGCTTTCTATAAGGGGTGAGAAAAACGTAATGTAATCTATTATTGAGAGAGAAATGCAAACATACACTATAAATAAACTAATGCTGGGTTCCACACAATCAATTTGTGTTGGGAAAACATGAAGAAATTAAGTTAACTTATTAGTTTTTACAAATTTAAGTGGATTGAACATAAAACAATTACATTATTCTCCCAAAAAACTCATGAATTGTGTTGTTTCAGCTCATTTTAAATAAGTTGTTTCAACAAACAGCAAACATAATTTCTTGAGTGAAGATAAGTTGAGGTTTAGACAAATAAATACATATGTACTGAAAAAAAACTTAGGTTAAGCGGTTAAAGGGATAGAGCACAATTTTGTTTAGTGTTTTTTTATATATATTTTCTGTTTTAAATTTAAATCAAATATTTTTTTATTTCATTCATTCAATCATTTTCTTTTCGGCTTAGTCAATTTGTTGTTTAATAATTTTTAAGTGTGACGTCAAAAAGTGGGGTGACAGTGAAGGAGTTATATTCAACAACTCACATTTAAATTAAAGCAAGAAATATCAAAATAATCATTAATAAAAACAATATAGTGCACTATCCCTTTAAATGTAACTTTCACAGGTCTGAACGAAGTGAACGTGTCATGGCGATAAACTATGCACACATTTTCAGTAGTAACATGAATATATAAAAACATATAGCTATAAAACCATTTTACTTTAAATAAATGCATAAAAATAAACATTAATAATAACAAAATCTCACTGATAATATCAAACTGTCACTTGCAATCCTAAGTGAATGTGTTTTGATGGTGATAAACAATGCAAACATATTTTCAAGAGTACCATAAAAAACATATAACTATAAAACTACATTGTAAATATGAGAAATGTAATATAAATAAATACATAAAATAAAAATTAACAATAACAAAATCTCATTGATAATTACAAACTGTCACTTGCCATCCTAAGTGAATGTTTTGGTGTAGATAAGCATGGGTGTGATTCTCTATTTTAACCCCACTGCTAAAAATGCTTTATTATTTACAGAGAAACATATATTCAATACTGTTTCTATCTGCCCAATAGCTTCATGCCCTCCTTCCTGCGCTTGGGATCCTGGAATATAGTGATGTTTGTTTCCTACGAGCAAATCAAGAGGTGTGTGACTCGAATGCAGCACTCGTGGGAATCGCCTTTCTGAACACACAACATCAATATCTTCTAACTGTGACAGAACAGAGAGAGCAAATATAACTCAAACGCTCTGTTGTGAGAATGGAGGAATCCCCATCTGAAGTCTTATCACTGAAAAAAGGCTAAAAAGGTCAAGCTCATGAAATATGAAAGATGATTTGGCAAAGAGCCAGATGAAGCAAAATGAGCATATTGTCTGTCTTTGGGACTTGGAAAATGCACACTCTTAAAGAAACAGTACAGGAAAAACCAAAGAAGTGTTTTTTACATGGGTTTTCTGCAAATATTAGATTTTATAGTCATTAATCATATTTTGACTAAATTATCAATGCCAGTAAATAATCTTTATTTTTAAGTGTGTACATGTTTTTATATTTACATATGTTCAATGTTTTCTTAAATGCTGTTAAATTGTCATGAAAACGGGTCCATAACTCTGATAAATAAATGTATATTTCTACTACGAACTGTAAATTGTACATTATTGAAAATATTTTTTTTCTATTTTTGTTAATACAACTGTTTTTTTTTTGCATCCGGTACATTTAGATCACATGCATTTGATTCACTATATGGAGGATGACACCTGCAAAAAAACTAAAAATGAATACGCAAAAAAATAAATAAATATGCAAAAAATAAAATAAATAAACAACAAGAAAATAAACCCATAATTTCCTTCATAAATAACAATAAAAAAAAACAATAGATAAATGAATATGCAAATAAATAAATATAAAGATATATTAAAAGTTCTCATTTCTGCATAAATAAATATATAAATGATTAAAAGTACAGGCAAAAAACTCCAGTTACGGGGCTATGAAAGTGCATGATTTTCTTATTATTAGTGTTTATGTGTGTGTATATATATATTTAATAATTTTCAAGTGTGACGTCATATAGTGGGGTGACAGTGAAGGTGTTAAATTCAACAACTCACGTTTAAATAAAAGCAAGAAATATCAAAATAATCATTAATAAAAACAAATAGTGCACTATACCTTTAAATGTAACTTTCACAGGTCTGAACTACTGTAAGTGAACGATGGCAATATACAATGCACATATATTTTTAGTTCTAACATGAATAAAAGGTATAATAATAATAATAATAATAATAATAATAATAATAATAATAATAATAATAATAATAATAATAATATAAACTACCCGAATGATGGGGGATTAAGAAAATGCTAAACTGAAAGTTGATTCCCCCCCCCCCCCCCCCCTTCAAACGTTTATTCCTTTTTTAATGTAGTTCCTTATTTACTTGCTAAGGGAAGTTGTCTGTCAATTTAAATTTTTTTGACTGGCTTCTGATGATTGACAGGCACCCTCTCATTAGCATGTTGAACTGCTGAAAAGCACTCTCAAAAAGTAATTTACTTATTTATTTATTTATTTGCATATTTATTTATTTATTTATTTATTGTTTTTACAAGTTTTGTCCTTAATATAGAATAAAGGATTATCATAGATCAAATCAAAAATATAACTATTAGTTGAAAAATGTTGGCTTGGCAATTAACTGAAACAATTACTACAACTGAAAAGACAAATTCTAATATAAAAAATGGTTAACGTGATCAACATTTTTAGTGCACATTAGAATGTGTGCTGTTTAATTTTGTTTTCCTGAGCAAAAAGTAATGACCAATCATTACCAAAGGCAAGCTGCTAAATATAGTGTAACAATATGTAGTATGTAATAAAAAAAATGTAATTACAAAACTACAATTTCATTGCCAACTTAAATCGTTTGTCACTGTCTTTCAAACCATATTCAATTTGTTTTACCCATTTGTCAGCAAGATACAAGATTTTAATTAAAACAAGATTTTAAAACAAGATTTTAATTACTTAAAATTCAGTAAAAAGTAAAATCATGATATTTAAGATATACATTTATTTAAGATGTATACACAGCTAGTCCAAATATCTAAAAATTCTTAAATCCAGAAGCATTTAAAGCAATTAAAACTATGTTTCATAAATAATAAGTCAAAATTAAGTGTTTTTACCTTTAAAAAAGTAAAATAATCTGCCAATGGAAAAAGTAAAATAATTTTGTTTTTGGCTTGAAATAATTTACTTACCCCATTGGCAGATTACTTTACTTGTTTTACCACATTTTTGCATTGTATCTGTTATACTGAATTACAATGATTATTTTACACTTTAAAAAAAGTGTGAAATAATCAAAAATAAATGTATTCTCTTTAACACAAAACATGATATTCTGATAAAGTTGGGGGGAAAATAACCATAGTAGGGACAAAAAAACTACTGAAGTCAATGGCTGTTTTTTTCTCCAACAATCTTCAGTAAGAGAAGAAAGAAACTATTTAAAGTAAATACTTTCATTATCGGGTGAACTATCCATTAAATATTTTATTTTAAAAAACATTAGCTAAAAGACTAAAGCATACACTTTACTTTAATGTGCTTTCTATACAAAATTACTCTTATAAATGCAAACACCAAAGTACGAACGTCTCGTCTTTGACCACATCATTACATGCATTTGACTCCCCTACACCAAAGAGTCATTTAATCAGGTTCAATCAATGATCAAATCAACAGAGAGCCCAGCACACCAGGAGAAAAACTTACGCAAATGTCTTTCTCGTGACAAAGGGTCAGAAAAGTGGCTTTAAACTGCTTTCACAGCTCTCATGCTGACCTATAAAAGACATGCAAACAAAATGTTCATTAGAAAAGAGCTGCAAGCTTCACTTGAGGAAAATTAACAATACAAAGACTAATGCAAATCTGTGAAGTGCGAATGGAAAACATACATTCAGGAAGAGTAACAGAAGAGTTGCCTATATACTGTGCACATCTGACCCTTAAATTGACCTCAGTCACAATAATAAGCAGCATTGTGCAGCTTATGAAGCACGTGCTACTGGTTGTTTTTAAACGTATGTCTCATGCAGCTTTGCCTTGCGGCTGTACGTTATCAGTTCTGTCTCAACATACCTCCGTGAAACACAAATAGCAGCCTGGTCTTCAATAATAGTGATAAGAAGTTTAACCCTTGTGCATCCTTCGTCTTTCTTTTTCTTTTTTAATGTTCTTAGTTGGTTTGTGATAATTTTGGCTGTGTTAATGCTAACAGCATACATTTGTGTTATAAAGTGTGCTTTTTATTGAGCTTTTACAATGTTCATCCTCATTTTACCATTATAAATATGCTTTATCTTCCCAAAAAATAGAAATCTGTCAGTTAAGGTGTAAAAAATAGCAACATTTGTTTTGACACTTATCTTTTTTGTCTGTTATAAACCTATGTGTAAATTTTTTAAATGAATGCACAAGGATTAAGGTGTGTAGTTGAGGTGATTTTGGTTTTTGTAACTTAGAACATACCTTGAGTGTAAAAGGATGCATCATTCAATCAATTTGTTTTAAGTGTTTGTATCTTTGAAAAAAGCATTCAGCTGACCAGACAGCTTTAACAACATCTAATGCAAATCCATGAGAAAACGCTAACTCAGAGAATGTGTCTCTAAAAGACAGAGAACTGAGAGTCCTGTTTTATGAATAACATATGTTCAGCATCACATAATGAATCAGAATGACTCAGCGTTTTAGCCAAATAGAGGAGACTGGGGCTATAGTTGTCAGCTTTTTTACTTTTAGATTAACATTTCGAAAAACACGTTTTTGAGTTAGTTTATGTGATAACATAACTTGAAATTCAGCCTTTTGTCAAATAAGAAAAAATAGTAATAAAATGTCCAAAAATTAACCATGGTTTTATTATACACTCAAAAAAAACCCGACTTTTGCTGCTTTTTCAAACTACTTATTAAAAATTCGTTGAAAAAACTAAATACGTTTGAATTTTTTGTGACAACGAAATTGTTTATGTTCAATCCAAGTTAACTTATTAGTTTTTTTTGTTTGGAGAACAAATAGTAAATTGTGTGGAACCCAGCATGTTTTTCAGTGTAGAAAAATGTAACCATGTTTTTCCTGATTATTTGTGACCCTGGATCACTCTAGTCTTTTGTTGCATGGTTATGTTTTTGCAAATAGCCAAAAATGCATTGTATTGGTCAAAATGATAGATTTTTATGCCAATAATCATTAGAATATTACGTAAATTAGAATATTACTCTCGCATTCAATCTGCCCAGTTGGTGGAATGAACTCCCTAACTACATCAGAACGGCAGAGTCACTTGCTGTCTTCAAGAAACGACTAAAAACTCAACTGTTTAGTCTCCACTTTCCTTCCTAATCTTTTCCTGTAATCTGCCTCTCTGGCTATCCCACTAACTGTACTCTCTCAAAAAAATGCTTTTCTTCTTAGACTTTACACACCTGAAACTTGTCTATAGCACTTATTCACTGCTGCTCTTATAGTTGTGTAAATTGCTTCCTTGTCCTCATTTGTAAGTCACTTTGGATAAAAGCGTCTGCTAAATGACTAAATGTAAATGTAAAGATCATGTTCCATGAAGATTTGTTGTAAATACCCTGCTGTAAATATATCAAAACTCAATTTTTAATTAGAAATTAGCATTGCTAAGCACTTCATTTATGAAAAGCTTATTTATTCGGCTTTCAGGTGATGTGTATGTTTCAACTCAGAAAGAAATTACACTTAATGCCTGGTTTTGCAGCCCAGGGTCACATTTGTATACCCACCATTTTATTACAAATTTCATGGATGATTAGAGTGGCAAACCCATGGTTCATTTGTTGTTACCACAATTTCACTTTGGTGTTATTAGTAGTAAAACCACATTAAACCACATTTCGTAAAAGATATTAACGTTAGTGTGATAATATTCGGCAAATTTGAACAACAGAAAACATAGTTACAGAAATAAAGCTATTTTAACAAAAACTAGGGTTATGCGAGCGGTTATTACCTGCTATTTTTGGACCTCTTCAAATATTATTCAGTAATATGGTTTAATAAACCCATAAAACACTGAAGGTCGACATTTGACAACGGATTTTATCAGTTAAAAGAGGCGGTAATGTATGCGCGCGTCACTAGTGTCACGTGATTCAAGGCGTTTAAAAAGGTCGCTGCGGCGTTCAGAGCACAGCAGATCACCTGCGGGTATTAACTGTATACCTTTCGAGGAGTTTATTTACCCCAACAATAAGCACTTTTATCCTTAGACACTTTACACATTTTTTAATTTAAGGTGAGTAGCTATTTTGACTTTCGTACTACGAATATATATATGTTCCGCTACTTTAGCAGTATTTTCTTTTATTATTTAAATTGATGCTTTGTGTAACGCGGAAATGTTTTGTTTTTATCTTTCAGACTTTTTGGAGCATGTTTTTTATTTGTACGAGTTCTCAACGTTTCTCTATGGAAGAACGCGGAAACAAAATTCAAGTTGAAAGTCATTTCAACCAGAGAGATGCTTTTAGAGAATCCTGAAGTTTTCATCTAAACCGGTTGGTACAAAGTTTTCCAAAAGGGTTTTCGTTTTACTTATCAGTATAGTTTAAAGAGTTCATTTATTATCCTGTCCGAATTACATAATCTCACTTTGTATGCTGCCGAACTTCCTGTATTTGAAACTTCTTTGTGTGTGGTATAAAGTTAACAAAGGCGCACACAGATGTAAACAGGATGGTGACGTCAGCATACAGTTTAACACGTCAGAGAGAACAAGATGTTCCCTTTTTTTTGTCTCTTGATTGTCAGGAACAAATGGCTTCAGTTACACCTGTATTAAAGGGACATCGGCTCATAGCCAGCCTATTGAAAAAGGTGGTGCTTTTTTTTTCCTCAAAAAGTGGACCTTTTTGCAGTTGTACTCCATTAAATGCGTTATTTCTATTAAATTATGAGGGTCAAATACTGCATTTTAGTGACATTTTAAGCACTATTCTTTGCTGCATTAGCTTCTTGGATGGTGATAACCACGTTTTTTTTTATACAACAAAAATTGTTCCTACAATTTAATCAAAGTGCTTATCATAAATGTTATGAGATTAGAACTTTGAATAAAGGAGTATGACAAATTACTGGTATCACTTTATTTTGATGGTCCTTTTTAATGCACTTTGTTAAATTTTAGCTGGCATGTAGATACAATGTAACTTTTTCTCATTAGATTATAGGACTGTTAGGGTTAGTGTAAGTTGACATGTACTTGCAAAGTTTCTTATAGTCAGTTAAAAATGTCTGTTGAAGGAGCGGTGTCAACAGATATTAAGCAGACAGTATACTAATACTCAAATGAGAATTTGAGAATGCAATTTTTAGTCAACAAAATGTGCATTCGGGACCATCAAAATAAAGTCTTACCAAAATACTGTATTTTTAAATGACAAATTTATTATCATGCATTATTATAAAAACAATTAGGAATCTTAATTAAAACCAGCTATAAAATTGTAGCCTGTAGGTAAAATTAAAAACTGGTCGGCTCATTTCCTCAGTCAGAATTTGTCCATTTGAATAATTAAAAATAAAAAGGCTTAAAGCCTTCTTCTATTGGTTATTTTGACAATTTATGATGACATGCTTTCAAAAATGGGACAAATGAGCTCATGTAGGGGCCAAATTCTGGACTTTGTCAGTGGGTGGTTGGTCTTTCAAACCACCCAAACCCCTCCTGGTTACAAGCCTGGGACAGTTCACCCACAAATAGTAGATGGCTCTTTATTTACTGTCCTTCAGTTTGATGATGTAGGTAACTTTTATTTTTTATTTTTTATATTTATTTATTTTTTAAATTGACAATGTTTTTTTTAATTCGATGAGTAAAACCGAGTAATTTAGTAGGAAATTAAAGGGATAGTCCACCCAAAAAACGAAAATCTCCTCTCCATACAGTCGCACTCGAACGGTTCTAAACTTTTATGAATTTATTTCTTCTGTTGAACACCGATATTCTGAAGAATGTTGGAAAAAACAGCCTTTAACATCCATAGTTGGAACAAAAAATGAAACCCAACGGCTGAACATTCTTCAGTATATCTTTTTGTTTCAAAAGAAAGAAGCTCAAACAGGTTTAGTCATGTGGAGGACGAGTAAAGGATGACAGAACTTTCAGTTTTGGGAGAACTGTCCCTTTTAAAAATTTTTTAGCTGTAACTGTGATCCTGAATCACAAGTTAGGACCTAATTGGGGGAGTTTTATAGGCCAAAAAAAGGAACTGAACATTTATTAAAAACCTAAATCTTTCCATCAATGTCTGTTCACATTATGATGTAGCTACAAGCAGGCAATGTTTTAATATTATTTAATTACTCATTAAGACTAATCGTTCACTCACTGTATTGCTAGAATAATAATCTTTGCCTATTATTATTATTATTATTATTATTATTATTATTATTATTATTATTAATGAAAATTATGTTATTTATTCACCTTTCTCTTCAAAACATGTTTGAGTTACTTATGTTAAACACAAAAGATAATATTTTGAAGATTTTTGGTTGCTGGAACCCATTGACTTCCATAGTAGAAAAAAAATACTAATGAATCAATGGGTGACAGCAACCAGCATTCTTCAAAATATCATCTTTTGTAGAAGAACGAAACTCATAAACCACATGAGAGCGAGTGAATAATGAGGTAATTTTCATTTTTGGCTGAACTATCCCTTTAAATAAGCACAAAAGGAAGCATTAAATGCATTCAGTAAGTCTCAAAAGAAAGTAATCATCATAATTTTTTTCCCCTAATACAGGTTAGGGTGGAGTTCACCTATCTTGTGTTCACTTCATCGTCTTTCGACACATTCTGCATCAGCTTTACCGTCCTGTGATTTCGACTGCAACTATAAACATGGTTGGGTTCAGAGCTGGTGACGTTCCTCCTACTGCCACCGTGAAGTTTATCGGCGCAGGAACCGCAGCATGCATTGCAGATCTCTTCACGTTTCCATTGGACACAGCAAAAGTTAGACTTCAGGTGAGTCTTTGTTGCATTGAGTTTAAAGGGATAGTTCACCCAAAAGAATTAAATTACCTCAATATTAGGCCTAGACAGAATCTGCACTCACAGAAGATTTCTGCAGATTCACTGTGTAATTTAAAATATTGCTGCCTTAAATTTAGTTGAATCAAATCAAACTTTTTTAGTCCTCTCAACTTGCATCAATCAAACTGACTAAAACATGAAGTTAAACTTTTAAATAACTTTTAGTTGAAACATTTAGTTGAAACCCGTTTGACTTATTAAAGCAAGTTAAAACAACAAAAATATTTGTTGTCTTGTCTTTTTTGTCGTTTTAAATATTTTACAGTGTCCGGGTTCAATGCTAAGGATATTTTCTACTGGCCCAATCTGGCCAGTGGTTCAGATTTTTACTTGCACTGTCAATTTTTGTAAATCGTATGCTGGATAAGTTGGCAGTTCATTCCACTGTGGCAAGCTCTGATGAATAAAGGGACTAAGCTGAAGGTGAATAATGAATGTTTTTTTTTTTTTTTTGTGGGTATGTTATGAGACCTACTCTAGCTTTAATTACCAAAAAAATTGTTTTGATTTGATTTAAATTTGCCAATTTTAAACCTCCAAATAAATAAGTAAATAAATAAATATATACAAGATTTCAGGTCCTATATTCTCTAAATCGTTCCCCCTCAAAAAAACAGATTTTTTTTTAACAAAATGGCTAAAGTTCACCAAATGTAATTTTTTTTAATATTTTTTTTTTATTTATTTTTTTTTCTACTGTACACTACAGAAATAATAATTGATTTGAATTGGTCCGTTTGAAACCTCAAATTTATTTATTTTTTTAAAATGGGTTTTTAGCTCCAATATTCTCAAAATCAGTCTGCAATAAAGATTACATATTTTTAAGATTATCTTTTCAAAGATTAAGGCTTTTTTTTTTTTTTTTTTTTTTTTTTTACAAAATTCGGACAAATCGCAAAAATGGTTCACCAAATCTTTCATTTGTTCAACTTATTTGAACTTATTCTTTCTGCTGTACTGTAACAGATATATTGAAGAATGCTGGTAAATGGCACCCATTGACTTCCATAGTAGAAAAAAAACATTACTATGGAAGTTAATGGGTGCCATCAACACTGTAAAAAAACTATAAAAGTTGACTCGACTCCATTTTAAGGCTACTTTGCTGCAGAGCTTTTTTGAGTCGACACCACTTTCAACCCAAGTACTGCACTTGACTCGATTTGAGTTGAACTCAAATGGCCTGAAGCTGGTTGGCTTAATTTTAAGTTGAATCCTTTTTTTTCTTCTTATTTTAAAACCGTAAACCAGCATTCCACAAAATGTTTTTTGCGCTTTACTCATAACTTTTATAAAGGTTTAAAACCCACATTAGGGAAAATAAATTATGTAACTTACATTTTTTTTGGTGAACTTCTGCTTTAAATGCCACATCTTAATTTGAGTGACAGCTGAATCAGCGGTTGAGTCTGGAGGAAACAAAAAGGCATGACGTGGACCCGGATCAACACGCAGCAGCAAAAAACAAATCATCTATTTCTTTTCAGAGGACGGTTTGAAGTTGCACCCATACTGACGTCAGCTCTTATTCATTTCTCTTTTACACTAGCAACGTAAGCAGGTCCAGGCCTCCATGACTGACCCGGGATAATCAGAAGATGCTGCTTCCCCTCCGCAGTGATTCTGTAAAGTTTCTCCATCCACCTTTTGTTCTGTACAGATTCAAGGGGAGAACAAAGGCTCTGCCAACACTGGCCGTGGTCCGGTGAAATATCGAGGCGTCTTTGGTACAATCAGCACCATGGTGCGAGTGGAGGGCCCACGCAGTCTCTACAGCGGCCTGGTCGCGGGACTGCAGCGTCAGATGAGCTTTGCTTCTGTACGCATCGGCCTGTACGATTCAGTCAAGCAGTTTTACACCAAAGGCTCTGATCGTAAGTTTATGAAACTATTTTATTTTATTTATATATATATATATATATATATATATATATATATATATATATATATATATATATATATATATATATATATATATATATATATATATATATATATATATATATATATATATATATATATATATATATATATATATATATATATATATATATATATATATATATATATATATATATATATTAAGGCTACTCAATGCATGGGTTTTTCTTTTTTAGATGCTGGGATTGGCAGTCGATTGATGGCTGGTTGTACGACTGGAGCCATGGCTGTGGCTGTGGCTCAACCCACTGATGTGGTGAAGGTCCGGTTTCAGGCTCAGGTCAGCGCTGGGGCTAGTAAACGTTACCATGGCACTATGGATGCATATCGGACCATTGCAAAGGAAGAGGGGTTTCGTGGTTTGTGGAAAGGTGGGCTTTACAAAACATAAAACTTTTTACTGTTTATAACAAACAAATTAATACATAAACGAATGATTGATGATGATGATAACAGTTGTAACATTTTAGTAGTAGTAGTAATAATTATTGTTGTTATTATTATTATTATTTTAAGTATTTTAATAAGTTGTTGTTGTTAATAATAATCATTATTATAATAATAATAATAAAAATAGTTGAATAATTATTATTGTTGTTTTTTTATTAATTAAGTTTATTAATAACAATTAATTAGTTGTTGTTGTTGTTATTATTATTATTATTATTATTATTATTAATAATAATAATAATAATAATATTATTATTATTATTGTTGTTTTTATTATTTTATTAAGAATTATAAATTGTTGTTTTTGTTGTCATTGTTAACAATTATTAAAATATTTTTATTATACAATTATTTGCTATATTAAAATTGTAAAGCGACGTTATTGTTGTATGAAATTTATATATTTATTTGAATCGTAATAATAATTACGATGCAAAATAAAATGCATGCAAAATTGGCATGAATGTTACGTCACAGTATATCTGTAGTTTATAGTGATGCATATTTATGTATTTAATATACATAAGTGCATAAAATTAATCTAAAATGTTATTTAATGTGTAATTTATTACAACTACCAAAATTACTTATTCTAACACATGAATTTTTTTTTTTCACTCAAGTATATAAAATAATTGATTTTATTTTTAATATCCACTAATTCTCTCCTCCTCTAATTTTTTTAACTACATGTTCTTTGCTTTTAAAGGTACTGGCCCAAACATCACCCGCAATGCTATAGTAAACTGCACTGAACTGGTGACGTATGACCTCATCAAAGATGCACTTCTCAAATCTTCTCTGATGACCGGTAAGAAGAGGCTGCAGAAAAAAGAACAGCAAACCTAAGTGTTAAACTGTGACTGTATTATTTATAGCTGTTTCCCTTTACAGATGATCTTCCCTGTCATTTCACATCTGCATTTGGTGCTGGTTTCTGCACTACGATCATTGCTTCCCCTGTCGATGTTGTGAAGACAAGATACATGAACTCTGCCCAGGGCCAGTACAGCAGCGCCCTCAACTGTGCTGTAGCCATGCTGACTAAAGAGGGGCCAAAGGCTTTTTACAAGGGGTCCGTTTTCTTTACCAACTTTACAGTATTGCTTTTAGGATTCTATTCTATTGTAAAGTTCTAGATAATTTCTTGGTAATTGCAAAACTATATGGTATATGAAATTATTTACTAATGCAAAATGCAGGGTTCCACACAATTTTCATGTTGTCCCAACACAAATTGGTTGTTAATTTTTATTGTTTTTACAAATTTAAGTGGATTGAACATAAATAATTATGTTGTCCACCCCAAAAACGCTTAATTGTGTTCTCAACTCCTTTTAAATTAGTTTAAACAACTTTTTTTAATGTAAGCTGTAAAATAATGACTTTTTAACAAGTATAATAACCAAAAAAATATTTGTACAGCTTTTATTCTAATTGTTTCAAATTAAACTGCAAAAGGATAAAGTAGGTAACCCTTTACAATAGTCTCATTAGTAAACATTGACTAATAACGACATATTATATTTGTTAAATTTTTTTTTTATGTTAGTTCATAACTAAAATAATGCAACTTTGTATTTTAATGCTTTTATTAGGCATTAACATAAATTATCTGGTAAAATTTAATAAATGCTTGTTTTTAGTTGTCATTATGTTGACTTTAGTTAAATTATCTGACGTTAACAAATAGAGCCTAATGTACGGAGTAAACAAACAAAAAAAAGTTTATTAATAGTCTTTAATGTTGTAGGCCAGGTTAACTTGTGAATCTTATCGTTTGAACAACACATCACTTATTAAATATTCAAGCGTTTGGTGCTGTGATGATCAACCATTAAATCATTAATCTAAATATTACGAATGAGTATAGGAAACTATTGACAAGCTGCAAAATTGTTACTTTTTAACACGTTTAATAGCCAAAAACTACTTGAAGTGCTAAATAATTTTAACAAATTAAATTGCAAAAGGATGATAAATTTTAAGTAGATAACGGTTCAGAATAAAGTCTCATTATCAAACATTAATACATAAAATAAATAAAAAATCAACAGTGAGAACGCCGTATTATAGTTATTTAATTCAAATTTTTTTCCATGCTTTTATTGGTGGTTAACTAAGAAATTTACTTCAGCTAAAATTAATAAATGCTTTTGTAGTTATCTTTGGTTGACTTTTGGTAAATAACTGATGTTAACAAATGTAGCTTAATGTACAGCGTAAACAAAAACACTTATTAATAGTCTTCAATGTCGTAGGCCAGATTAAAGCTGCGGTCACACTGGGCTTTTCCTCCCATAGACTTCCATTCATACGCATGCGAATGCGTCAATGCAGGGTCATGCGTCCAGTTTCGCAGGTTTCTGCGGTGCAAAGTTCAAGCTTGGTGAACTCTGACCTGCGAAATCGCATCACTTGACTGCGTGAGACCAATCGAGGATCAAAACAGGACCTCTCTGAGTAGAAATTTAAAGCATGGACCAATCACTCGCTTTTTTAAATGTCTAATCTTGTTTAATCCCGTCCCTTTTCGCAGCGCCGCACAACAGAATTTCGCACACACAAAGCCCGGTGTGACCACACTTTACCTTGTGAAAACGTTAAATGTTTGAACAACATTATATCATTTATTCAATCTTTGAATTTAATGGTTGTTCATCACAGCAGTAAAAGATCAATCAGAATATATGAATGAGTCTATGGAATTGACCTAAGCTGCAGAATTATTATTTTTTACCAAGCTTATTGGCCAAAAAGAATACTTGAAGTACTTTTTATTGTATTTGTTCAGAGTAAATAATTTTTAAAGAAATAAATTGCAAACGGATGATAAATTAAAGTAGATAACGCTTCACAATTTAGTCTGATTAGTAAACCTTAATGCATTAAAATCAATAGTGAGAGAGTCGTATCATAGTTGTATAATGAAATCAAATGTAGTTATTTTTATTAGTAGTAATTAATCTAATAAAATGATTGAAACTTTGGATTTTAATGCTTTTATTGGGCATTAACTAAGAAATAACAATAAGCTCATATTTAAAAGCTTTTGTAGTTGTCATTACATTGACTAGTTAACAAATCGAGTCTTGCTGTACAGAGTTAACAACCACAACAACAAAAGGCCTATTATTCACAATCTTCAATGTCGTAAGCCAGATTAACGTGAAAAATATGAATGTTTGAGCATAAATCACTTATTAAATCTTCAAGCGTTTGGTTCTGTGATGTACAACAACATGAATTTTCTTAAAGAGCACTCTAAAAGATTAAATATATAAATATTTAGTGTCCATGATCTCAATACTGTGCATAATTATCATGATTATTTAAATATCGATGTATCTGTTTATGCATTGTGTTTGTTTTCTCTTTAGGTTCATGCCATCCTTTCTGAGGCTGGGCTCCTGGAATGTGGTTATGTTTGTTACTTACGAGCAGCTGAAACGGGCCATGATGGCGGCACGCCAAAACTGGCACACTCCTCTTTAAGCAGAGAATGCAGTTATAGTTTAGCTTTTATCCTGACCTGGTTCCGGATTCTCCATTTTCTTCATTTTGTTTACATCTATTAAACTTGATTGTTTTTTTTTGGTTTGCACAATTCTTGAGTCTTTCCAACCATCTGCCAATAAAATAAAATTGGTGTTTTTAAGAATTTCAGACATTGTTATTTGTTTTTTGAGTTGAAGTGTTTAATTCATCAATGACTGCACTTTAGGAAGTGTGGATGACTTTAGTTGAGAGAGCTCCCTTTAGAAGCTTTTTCTTTTCAGCTGAGAGCTTCTCTGGGAAGTGTGTAATGAAGTGAATGATCAGGTCTCCTCTCTTGGATGGGCTGTTGGGTATTGGCATTCCCTCCCCACTCACAAGCTTGGTGTACTGAGGGCTGTAATATAAAGAAATGTATATTTGCCTTTTAGTATAATTCAAAATTATATTTAATTTGTACATGCTTACTCACATTTTTATCTTAAAGTGCTCCTACTATTCTATTTTAAAGACTCCCACAATAAGTATCCATGCAAGATCCAAAAAAGCCCCCCAAAAAACAATTTTCTCATTAACTGAAATAGTTTGATTTAAATAAACCCCTACTCTAGACTGTACACTCACTGGCCATTTTATTAGGTACACCTTTCCAACTGCTTGTTAACGCAAATTTCTAATCAGCCAATCACATGGCAGCAACTAGATGCAATTAGGCATGTAGACATGATCAAGACAATCTGCTGCAGTTCAAACTGAGAATCAGAATGGGGAAGAAAAGTGATTTTGAATGTGGCATGGTTGTTGGTGCCAGACAGGCTGGTCTGAATATTTCATAAACTGCTGATCTACTGGGATTTTCATGCACTACCATCTCTAGGGTTTACAGAGAATGATTAGAAAAAGAGAAAATATTCAGTGAGTGGCAGTTCTGTGGGCACAAATGCCTTGTTGATGCCAGAGGAGAAAGGTCAGACTGGTTCGAGCTGATAGAAAGGCAACAGTAACCAAAATAACCACTCGTTACAACCAAGGTATGCAGTGGAGCATCTCTGAACGCACAACACGTCCAACTGCGAGGCGGATGGACTACAGCGGCAGAAGACCAAACCGGGTGCCACTTCTGTCATCTAAGAACAGGAAACTGAGGCTACAATTCACACAGGCTCACCAAAATTGGACAATAGAAGATTGGAAAAATGTTGCCTGGTCTGATGAGTCTCGATTTCTGCTGTGACATTCAGATGGTACATTAAAAATTTGGCATCAACAACATGAAAGCATCCATCCTGCCTTATATCAATGGTTCAAGCTGTTGGTGGTGGTGTAATGGTGTGGGGGATATTTTTGTGGCACACTTTGGGACCATTAGTACCAATTGAGCATTGTTTCAATGCCACAGCCTACCATGTCCATCCCTTTATGACCACAGTGTAGCCATCTTCTGATGGCTACTTCCAGCAGGATAACTTGCCATGTCATAAAGTGTGAATCATCTCAGAGTGGTTTCTTGAACATGACAATGAGTTCACTGTACTCAAATGGCCTCCACAGTCACCAGAGATCAATCCAATACAGCACCTTTTGGGACTGTGTGATGCTATCATGTCAATACGGACCAAAGTTTAACGGATTAGGGCAGTTTTAAAGGCAAAAAGGGGTCCAACCCAGTACTAGTAAGGTATACCTAATACTCAGATGGCCCAGTCTGTTTCCAGCAAGCATTTTTAGTGTTTAATAGACTAAACAGTAGATATCTTGGCTAAGACAAGACGAAATTTGAACTGTCGGTTAAAATCTAATGAACCCTTCTCACAAAACTTATGATGCGTTTAGCGTCATAATCTTGAATCCTTGAATTAGATTTTTTTAAACGTATGTATGTATTATATCATCTTTGCATCAAATTACAAAAAAAAAAAAAAAACGAGCTGCCACTTGTGTGAGACATTTGTAATGCAAAGTCTATGGGGGCGGGGACAGTAAATTTGATGTTGTTCTCTCTTCTGGCTGCCATTATCAGTCTCACACTATTTTCCCCCTTTTTCTGAAAGTCTTGATAATACCATTGTGGCATTTTTTATTTTATTTGTGGCATTTTATTTATTTTTTTATTTCAGCAAATAGGATTGTAAAAAATATATTTGTTGTACTCTCCTATTGACTGCGCTCTAAGTTTACCCAGCTATGATGACTTCCGCTACTGAGAAACCTGGAAATGTGAAAAGGGTAGGTATCCATCCAAAATGTAAAGAAACTGCAAAAAAAGCATAATTTTCTCAGTATCTGAAACGGTTAATTCTATCAAAACCCCTACAATTGTTTGTAGACTGTATTTTGCTCTGGTGGCCCAGTTTGTTCCCAGCAAACACAGTAGACATCTTACCCGTCGTAATTTGGACTACCGATTAAAATCTAATAGACATCTGACAATAGTGCTAAAAATAGACTACAGTAGTCAACATTCAAAGTGGATTATTATTATGTATATACAGATAAAATCTAAATAATTAACCCCCCTTTGATTTTTTTCTTCTCTTTTTTTAGATATTTCCCAAATTATGTTTAACCGAGCAAGGAAATTTTCACAGTATGTCTGATAATATTTTTTCTTCTGGAGAAAGTCGTTTTTGTTTAATTTCGGCTAGAATAAAAGCAGTTTTTAATTTTTTTAAAAAGCTGTTTTAAGGTCAATATTATTAGCCCTATATTTTTTCGATAGTCTCCAGAACAAACCATTGTTATACAATAACTTGCCTAATTACCCTAACCTGCCTAGTTAACCTAATTAACCTGGTTAAGCCTTTAAATGACACTATAAGCTGTATAGAAGTGTATTGAAAAATATCTAGTCAATTATTATTTACTGTCATCATGGCAAAGATAAATCTGTTAGAAACGAGTTGAAAATGAGTTGAGAATGAGATTGAGTTGAGAAATGTGTTGAAAAAATCTTCTCTCCAGTAAACAGAAATTGGGGAAAACTAATAAACAAGGGGGCTAATAATAAGACTTCAACTGTATATAAATTTAAAAAATTGTCGTAAAACAAAAATGTGTGCTGTTCAATCCCAGCAGGATTGACATTGTCCTAGGGATGATTCATTTTGTTTGGAAATGAAAATAGAGACTAAACTTGTATTCCCTAGCACAAGAACATTGTCTGTAGTGTTTGATTCTGAATGTTTACCCTAGTGAGACTTGGGGCTCTATATTTTATTGATTCAAGCACATGGTCTAAAGTGCATACTGTAGCTCTGGTGCACTTAGCATGTGTCTAAATCCAGAAATCTAGAACATTATTGTACAATTTGACAGAGAGAGAGAAGGAAAATAAACATAGATCCAAAATGATTGTGACAATTATTGACCCCATATATTTATATAGAAGGATCATACTTGTCCTCTTGCGTGTGTTTGAATTGTAATCTGTGATAAACCAATCAGAATCATAACATAAAGAATTCTTCACGTTTTCTTGATGCCTGTTACAAAATATACGGTGCAGCTGGTCCATAGTGCATGGCATGTGTTGTTTTATAAACCTGATATGTGCGTGACAATGTTTGAATATATAGCCTGTTTAAACTTTGCATTATAAACCTTCCGCATGCTCGACCTGTTTTTCTTAGTGACTTTGAATAAGGGACAGAACCACTTTGGAAAATTACACACATTGTTTGCTATGCATGTTGAGCGTAATGTGAGATAATCCTGATTACTTGGCTTTCAGTGGCATGCTTTTTAAAATCCTATAATAATAATATTAATATTGGTGACACAGTGGCTCAGTGGTTAGCACTGTCGCCTCACAGCAAGAAGGTCGCTGGTTCGAGTCCCCGGTGGGCCAGTTGGTATTTCTGTACGGAGTTTGCATGTTCTCCCAGTGTTGTTTCCTCCGGGTGTCCAAAGACATGTGCTATAGGTGAATTGAATAAACTAAATTGTCCGTAGTGTATGAGTGTGTTTTGGATGTTTTCCAGTACTGGGTTGCAGCTGGAAGGGCATCCGCTGTGTAAAACATATGTTGTTAATGACTTGCTGAAGCCTATTTTTGGACTATTGTTAGACGCTGAGAGCCCAAATTTTGCCTTGTTTTAGTCAAAACGTCTATTTGATGTCTATTAAACATAAGAATGCTTGGTGGATTGTGATTTGTCTACTCTGCGTATAAAACATGTTGAAACCCCAACATGGCCACTTCTGAAACTGACCTTTTCTTCAGCATAGTCAGTTTTACAGTATTGGTTACTGTACGAGTCCTCTTCATTTAGAAGCACATGCAAAGTGGACTTTCTTACACAGTGCAGTAAAAAACAAGATGATTCAAACTCTTCAAGTCTCTGCTACGACTACAGTATTTGAGAGTCTTAATAGATGTTGTTCACAAGCAGCAAATGAAAACTACTGACTGGCATGCAGCAGGTTTGTTACAAACCTGTTTATATTTGAAATGAAGTAAGGCTGGATTTTAAGACTACTCATTACAGACAAAGTCCCTTTAAGGCAAGTCATTTCATTCGGCGGCCATCTTTGACACACCTCTCGGGCAGTGTGCTCGGGCATTCTGTTTGAATGGGGAAACATCCAATTCTCCAAAACTGCTTGCCAAGCTCACGATTACATTACATATTACGAATAACAAATAAAATTAAACAACAACTGTCTATTTAGTTTAATTTCTAAATGTTGGTATCACACACAATCTGTAGAAACCCACGTCTGGTCCAAGCCCCAGAGTTGTCATTCTATAGCGATCACTGATTGGCTCCTGTAAGAAAAAGCTGGCTTTATTCCCATATAGCGATCGCTGATTGGTTCCTGTACTAGAAGTCAGGGCTTCAGTCGCCATCAGGACAGTTACACTTTTCCCCATTCAAAAGTATACGAGTGACACGTCTTGTGTGTTCTATAATCTTTGGTACAGAGCTGTGTTTATAGACATCTCTTTAAACTTTTAGAAACTTTTACATTCACAAACTGCTATATTACAGAGTAAGTGTATGTAAAATATGTTAAAAAAAAACAAAAAAACATTATAAAGGGCACTTTAACCCTTTAACTCGCCCACCAAGAAAAAAAGTTTGGATTGCATTTTTTAACTCCTAATGTCACTAGTTAGCTCACTCAATGATTTTTTTTCAACACATCCCATACTTTCTAAAATATCAACCTCTATCAAATGGTTGATATGTCGTTTTATGGTAAAAGTACCGCAGTTAATATATATACTATGAAAAATCTAAAATTATGAAGTGTAAAACCAATATATTTTAAAAATATTCTAAATAAAACTTTTTAAAATACTAAATCATATTTATTTTTTTAAGAGTGCCATAGAATATTTTAGGTTCTCATTTAACATGTTTTCTTGTTTGTTCGTTTTTACAATAAGCTCAAAATCAAGTGTAGTACTGCAACAGGAATATGTTTGATTGACTTGTTTTTGAAAACCAACAATGCTGTGTGTGTAAACCCTTATTTAAAACAGTCATTCTTTAAATGACTTCAACAGTCATTATTTAAAACAGGCAAAATATGGCCAACCGTTTGGTAGAGCAGGCAGTTAAAGAGATTAAGGAAATGGATTACTCACTGCACAATGTCATTAATGGGGATGTTGAGAAGCCTGCCATCTAGTGTCTCAACTTCTACTGAGAAACCGGTCAAAGCCTGTAGATATACCACAAAAATATTAGAATCAAATGTAATATTTGTATTTAAAAAATAAGTATCCATAATTTTCAGTACATCAATCTATGTAGAGACAAAATTATAAGCCCTCCTCCCCAAATTTTTTTCCTAATATATTTCCTAATACATGATTTTTGATGTTTTTTTTAAATAAATAACAAATTTCTTTTGTCTTTGCCACGACAGTACATATATTTATTTATAGTTACCATATCCCCCCTGTACTTCAGCAACTTAACTGACTTCCTGTTAAGTCGCATATTGATTTTAAGACCTTCATTTTAACATATAAAGCAGTGAATGGGCTAGCACCTGACTACATTTGTGACCTTGAAACTCTCGCCATTCCCACCCGCAGTCTTCGTTCTTCATCTGGACCTACGCTGTATTAGCCACGTTGTAAACTAAAGACCATGGGTGGCTTTCAACAGTGCGCCTAATCTATGGAATGGTCTATCTATCAGCATCAGGAATGCCACTTCTCTGGACTGTTTTAAGAAACTTCTCAAGACTCACCCTTTTAGTGTTGCTTTAAACTTAGATCGATTATTTCTGTCAATTTAATGATTCAATTTCATCAATTTTAAATCATCAATTTTATTGTTCATCTTTTGTTGTCTTATTGTGTGTTTTTTACTGTTTATTACTGTTCTACTTCGTTACTGTTTGCCTTGTATGCCTTGTGACGCTTTGGGTCTGAGAAAAGTGCACTATAAATAAATAAAATGTATTATTATTATAGTTAAATATATACAATATTTAACTAGTTATTTCGTAAGATACTAGTATTCATCTAAAAGTGTTATTTAAAGGCTTGACTAAGTTAATTAGGCAAGTCATTGGACAACAGTGCTTTGTTCTGCAGGCAATCAAAAGGAGGCTAACAATATTGACCCTAAAAAATATTTGAAAAAATATTTTATTACAACTTAACTAATATAAATACGACTTTCTTCAGAAGAAAAAAATATAATAGAAAAACTGTCTAAAATGTACTTGCTCTTTTAATCATCAAATTTCACAGGGGGGCTAATAAACCTGCCTTAAACTGTACATTGAAATGTTCTAAATTGCTATGTTAGTTACATTTATTCATTCATTCATTTTCTTGTCGGCTTAGCCCCTTTATTAATCAGGGGTCGCCACAGTGGAATGAACCGCTAACTTATCAAGCATATGTTCTATGCAGCGGATGCCCTTCCAGCTGCAACCCAACACTAGGAAACACCCATACACTCTTACATTCACACACACAATACGGCCAATTTAGTTTATTCAATTCACCTATATCACATGTCTTTGGACTGTGGGGGAAACTGGAGCACCCGAAGGAAACCCATGCCAACACGGGCAGAACATGCGACCTTCTTGATGTGAGGTGATCGTGCTGCCCACTGCGCCACCGTGCTGCCCTAGTTACATTTATGCTTGCCTGAAATGAAAACAAACCTGTTTCTCACCTTCTCAAGTGAGATATGTTCGGTATAGTACAGATCGTCATTTTGGCGGACGAAGTGTGGGTGATTCTTTTGGCGTATGACAAAAACAATATCTGCTGGGATGTTGTTTGGCCCCTATTAAGAAAAATACATTTAGTACTGTGATGACTGGGATTAAAAGACACAAACATATAGCAAAATAAAACAGTGATCATGTGTTTAGTCATGCCTGATCTCCCTCTTTAGGAAACGTGATCCGTGTCCCTTCGTTCCATCCTGCTTTTACAATGAAGGTTAAAATTTTGTCCCTGATGCTGGATGTGTGTCCGTCTTCATTCATGACCTGTAGCAAAAACCCAAGTGAATTAAATATATCATCCATATATGGGTTTTATTTATGCCACTGTGAACAGAACGCACCCTACGGGATATCTTAATCTTTTTAGTGCATCCGTAATACAGGTCCTCCAAGGCGAGATGAAGATCTCTCTCTATTGGTGGATCCTGAAGCTTTTCTTTCCGTCCACGCAAGCTCTCAAAAGCCGTGTTGACCTCACTGCCATCACCGGTGAAGAAATCTATATAAATCAGTGGATACAACTAATCAGAATACACTAGAACTTAGGTTTCAAACTGGATTCCTGAAGGGCCGCAGCTCTGCACAGTTTCGCTCCAACCCTAATCAAACACAGCTGATCCAACTATCCAAGGTGTTCTAGAGACTATTAAGCAGGGGTGAGTAAAAGGTGGTTGGAGCTAAACTATGCAGAACTGTGGCCCTCCAGGAACTGAGTTTGAGACCACTGCACTTAGAACTTTGAACTAGTTCACACAACATAGATGATCAGTCATTGGAGGGTTTTTTCAGCCCCTAAAATAACCTGCAAAAGGATTATCTCCTCCGAAAAACTGTCGAAATGTTTCATCTGCATTTCCATGGTAGACGTATCCCGAGGACCAGGCACCGTTCACTCCCAGCTCAGATGGGATTCCTCCTTTCAAACCCTCCTCTCCAAACTTATCATAAGTGGCCTTTTTACGTGCTGCGTTGGACGAGAAACAGAAACATTATGAACAACCAGTTAACAAAAAAAGTTAACTGTGAACAATTATATACTATGCTAATTTGATCCACTCCTGTTTCCACCACAGCCCAAATACAATAGGGAAAGCTAAATTGTCTGTAGTGTATCTTGGTGAATGAGAGTGTATGGGTGTTTCCCAGTGATGGTTTGCAGCTGGAGGGGCATCCACTGTGTAAAACATATGCTGGACAAGTTGGCGGTTCATTCCGCAGTGGCGACCCCTGATAATTAAAAGGACTAAGCCGAAAAGAAAATGAATGAATGATTGAATGCTAATGTGATTCAAGTTTACACTCTCTGCCACTTTATTAGGTACATATGTACAACTGCTCATTAATGCAAATATATTTAGCCATTTTTTTGACTGTTTAGAATCATGCCTAAGATGATTTCCTGAAGTCTGTTACACAAAGCCGGTTTGAGTTTTTATTCAGATAAGTTTGCGCTTGGTTTGAGCAGGGGAGGATTTAGTGATTTGGGGGCCCTAAGCAGGGGCCCAACAGTCCTAAAATGCACCCTTTGCAGTTTTATTAAAAAAAAAAAATTTATTTGTTTTTTTCTTAAATCACTGAATCTGCTTTTCCATGTTTTATCCTAATAAAATCTCTACATTTTAACAGATTTTTAAAAATCAATTCACAACTAAAAAATGAATTAATCAAAAATAATAAATTGTTTTTAAAACTGAATCTTTACCTGACTTGATTAGATCCATGATTAGATGTGTAAGACAAATTTGTGTAGATGTTATAGTTACGTTAAATTTTAACGTAAAATGTATGGGGCCCTCAAATTTCCTGGGGCCCTAACCGTCTGCTTACTCTGCTTATTGGTTAATCCCCCCTCCCCCCAACTCAAATGCGATAAAGATAAATTCTTGAGAAACTCTGAAAGCCTTAGAACCAGCTGAACATCATTTAAAGGGTTAGTTCACCAAAAATAAACATTCTGTTATGAATGAATTACCTTCATGTTGTTCCAATCTCTCATCCTCCAAAGACAGCATAGTCTGGAGACGTTCAAAGTGCACATAATGAATAATAATATAAAAAAAACATTGTAAAACAACTGTCCATATGACTTCAGTGGTTCAACTATAAAAATTCTTTCTTTTTGTGCCCCAAAAAAACTGTAAAAATGACTTTGTTTGCCTTTGTCTTCTTTTCAACAGTCAAGGTGTGCATACACTATGGGCAATACAGCATATTGCCATTAGAGTCAACAAACAGCATAGTAAATGTGAACCCTAATCTGACAGGGAAGACATTTTTGGCATGCAGAAGTATTTTTGGAGCTTTCTATGATCACAGTTCAACCACTAAAATCCCATGAAGTGTTTTGACAATGTTTTTGGTACTTATCTGAACATCTCGGGACCATTGCTGTATATGGAGGATGAGGAAGCTCTCAGATTTTCTCTACAATATCTTAATTTGTGTACAGAAGTTGAACGAAGGTCTCAAAGGATTTAAACGATATGAGGGTGAGTAATTAATAACAGAAATTATGTTATAGTTGTGTCCAATGCTTTGTGACCAAGGTTACCAGGGGCAGCCCTAGCCAAAAGGTTTGATAGTTGGACTTGGGATAGACGTCCCAGGTGCGAGTCCTGGCAACAGCAGGGTTGTTGGTGGAGAGAGTGAATAAATATCCATCTCAATACCACGGCTGAAGTGATTCCCTTGAGCAAGGCACCAAACCCCCAACTGCTCTCCGGGCAGCCCACTGCTTCAGGTGTGTGTTTATGAGTGCAAGTCACTTTGGATAAAAGCATCTGCTAAATGCGTAATGTAAATGTTACGAGTTTTTCGGTCTATTTCGAGCTGGATAATGCCAAAGGGGGCCACCTGGTACTGTAGCAAGGTGAGGAAAAAAGTCGTAGGTATGTGTATGAGAAGTACTAAAATAAAGAAATTTTATTATTTTTATTTTGGTCTATATGTAACTAATACTGTCCTAGTCATCAAATGTTCCCCAAACATTCAAGTATAGTTCATTTTTAGTTATATTGGGAAGCATTTATGTACGCTCTTTTTTAGAGAACTTTGCATGCAGATTTTGTCACCAACCAAATATGTATACACAGCGTTTTGACCTCAGAACCTTCTGGGAACCGAAATATTGTTAGCTAAGATACATAGATAAATCTGTTCCGTTTTATTCAGCATAGTTTGTATGTTTTGTGGATGTTAATTGTGGTCTGTATTCTTCATTTGGACTTGTGAACATACGGTCGCTCAGCACGTCAAATGCCTCCGCCAGCAGATTGAAGCGCTCGGCGGCGCGCGCGTGGCTGTTGCTGCGCGGGTGATGCTTCAGCGCGAGCCGCCGGTACCTGAGGCCAAAATATAACAACACACTGTTAGAAAAAATTAGTTCGCTAACGAAGAAAACCCGTGATATTTACTTTGTGTATATACAGATATTCAAAGAAATATTAGAAACCAAACAAACGTAACTTACGCCTTCTTTATGTCAGCATCAATGGCGTTGCGGTTTATTTCCAAAATAGCGTAATAGTCTCTGCCCATAGCGTGTATACTTAATCCTATCTTTACACTTTAATTGAATCAAGAGACAAAAACTCAGTACGAATGAACGTCCACCTGTTAGTTTATTGTTGTCAGAGGATATTGCTGTGGAAACGGACAATTGAATTATGGGTAATGTAGTGTAAAGCTAAAAAAGCGGTTAAAATCACCATGAAACTATTGATACATCATTTATAACAAGCACTACTATATAAATATAAAAATAAGACTTAATAATCAAATGCTGATTTCATGCCGAATTTAAAGCTGCTTTGTCTGTTGAAAAAAACGCAGTGTAAATAAAAACTACACATAACATCCAAACTATATGCCTGCTCTTATCCACTTAGTTAAAATATATAGTTTAGGTACATTTATAATGCCTTCGAGCAAGATTAAGTATCTGTAAAGGCACCGTAAAGGGATAGTTCACCCAAAAAATAAACAAGAAAGCTGAAAATCTGAATCCATTGACTGCTAGTAGGAAAACCAAAATACTATGGAAGTCAGTACAGGTTTCCAACATTTTTCAAAATATCCAATTTTGTGGTTAACAGAAGAAACTAATGAAGGACTGAAACAAGTAACGAGTGAGTAAATGATGACAAAATATTAAGATGAATCCATTCAGAGGACTTCTAGAGGTATTCATAATCTTGGACCAGGCTGTATTCTTAGCAGATGCTGTGGTGGTCATGGAGGAGTGGAGAGCATGAAACTGATTCCTGAAAAACTCCAGTGACAGACGAGTGTCCGCATTGATGCCGCGGGCCAGCCTGAACATCCACCGGTGACCTACTCATACCTGCAGCTTCTCCAAGACGGACATCCAGCATTCACCAGCCTCCGGCGCCTAGACTGCAGCTCTGCACAAGAAGTTTGGCTAGAGATAGAGAAATGGTCATGCCCAACTGAGCCTGGTTTCTCTTAAGGTTTATTTTTTCATTACTTTCGTCAATTGGTGAAGTTTGTTTCTCGCCACTGTCACAATTGGCTTGCTTGGTTTGGGACTTGTGGAGCTGCACATCGATGGATTTGCTCCTCAGTGTTTGGACTTTCAGCCGTGAACATTAAACCACACTGAACTGAACTTCAACTCTGAAAACTGGACTGACACAGTTTCAATCTACTAGAACTTCTATGTTAAGCTGCTTTGACACAATCTACATTATAAAGGCGCTACAGAAATAAACATGAATTAAATTGCCACTTTAGAAGTGCTTCTATGTTTCCTTTGCCATGCAAATTAGGAACTGTACTGCTCACATTATTACATTATCAAATAAACTAATAATGACAGATCAACACAAAAATGATCAGATATATTGTATATAAAAACATGCAGGTTTATTTATTTTTTATTTCCTCAGCAGATTTATTAATTACAGTACACACACTTTAGGTAAAAAAAGGTGACATTTTCTTAAATAATTAATTATTAATTTTTGCAAGAAGTTGCTCGAGCTCAGGTCTTGACTTGAAACGGGTCAGGTAATCTGCTTTTGTGTGCTAGAATGAAAAACACAAGAAAAGAATTTAAGCCCATGACATTCGACAGGATTGCCGCAAATGCATTTTAATATGGTATAATTTTCTGACCTCCTTTAAACAGAGTTGCACGCCCTCAGGCTGGTTCATCAGAATGACCTCGATAAGTATAGGGAAAAGTGTTGCCTTCAATTCACTTATCTAAACACAACACCAAAAAAATTGGTTACACTACACACAACAAATATCACAATTGCACACTGTTTGCATTTACTCTACCTGAACAACACGCTCATGGGTCTTCAGGACTGCATCAACGAACATCTTCATGCCTTGCTCCTGCATCACCATGACCTCTGTGCTTTTTGTAGGCAGGGCATAGCTTTAAAACATAAACGAGAGATTTAATTCATCTCATCAGTGACTTCAAACTATTCATAGGACTCAAAATGATGTATAACTATCAACAAACCTTTATATTAAATGTAAAGTATGCATTTTTTGTTAGGTTATCGTTTAAAGGTCCCGTGAAGAGCTTTGAAATATACAGCTTTATTCAATCTTTGACAAACTTTCAACTGAAGCACAAAAAAAGGGAAGGAGAGTGTAGCTCTTCCCTTTTTAAAAAAACAGCCAATAGCGTTTTGTTTTATCACCGCTCTGCCGGTGAGAGTGGTTGAGCTCAAGCGCATCAAATGTGAAGCGTCTTGAAGAGGGGCGGTGCATGTAAGATACTAGAGAGCATTTGATTGGTTAGATGATTGGATGAGAAACTGAAGTATGAGGTGGCATAAATAAAACCGTTGATTAATTTAGGCGGAAGTGACAAACTACAAGCTTTCCATGTTTACTTTGGTTTTATATCTTCTAAACACAAATTTTGTCACTGTTTTGGAGCAAACTAGCTTGCAGATATCCTAAAAACCAACAATACAGATATTAACATCTAAAAAATACTTTATTTTTATTTCATGGCACCGTTAAGGAATATTGAGCTACATCCAAAAATTGAGATTGGTCCACTCAAATCTGTCAATCACCTTCCAGCTCGATCAATAGTATCAGTTTGGGGCGTGCCTACTGTAGCAGGCAGACTGAGCTAGAGGCTGTGGTCAGTAGAGAATGATGGGAAAATTAGATTTATATCGACATATAACTACACACTTCACCTTCAATATGATTTTGAAAAATCAGGGCTGTGTTTGTACCTGTTCTTAAAGAGATAATTCACCCAAAAATGTAATTTCTGTCATTATTTACTCACCCGTCACTTAATGTTCGAGTTTTTTTTTGATCAACACAATAGAAGATATTTGATAAATGTTGGAAACTAGTAACCATTTTTCCTACTATGGATGTCAATGGTTACTGGTTTATAGCATTCTTCAAAATTTCTTCTTTTGTGTTCAACAGACAAATAAACTCAAAGTTTGGATCCACTTTTTATTTTTTTTTATACAAGATTTTATAAATTTGATCACAAATGGACGATGCTGTAAAACATTTTGAGCTTGTCCACATTCAACCAGAGGTAGTCAGACAAAAA